>NW_010202447.1:12610-39931 GCF_000695765.1 Mesitornis unicolor
TTCTGCTACATGCCAGGATGATGTTGGCCTTCTTGGTCAACCTGGGTACACTGCTGGCTCATGTTCAGTCGGCTGTCATACAGTACCCCCAGGTCCTTTAATTCCTAACAGCTTTCCAGCCACTCTTCCCCAAGCCTATAGTGCTACATGGATTTATTGTGACCAAAGTGCAGGACCTGGCACTTCACTATGTTAAACTTCATAAAATTGGCCTCAGCACATCAGTCCAGCCTGTCTAGATCCCTCTGCAGAGCCTTCCTACCCTTCAGCAGATCAACACTTCTGCCCAGCTTAGTGTCCTCTGCAAACTTACTGAGGGATTTTATCAACAATCCCAAGGATTGGGAAGTCTTATTTGATTGCCTTCAGACTATGAATTGTGACTTCATGCCCACCCACATGGAAAAGCAATAATGGGTAATAGTCCGAGGGTCACACTAATCTAGGAAAGCTTCCTAGTAATGTCTTCAACCCAGTCCACAGGGAGGCAGCAGATTTCAGTACCATCAGGTACTACTGAAAGACTCTAACAAACTGTACAGCCTGAGACCTGCATGGCTGCATGTTTTCATGAGAACTCTGCCTGGGTTGCCACATCCACTCTGCTGACAATAGAGCCGGCTCTGGAGCAGCTTGTCTCAGCAATTGACCTTCTTTTAATTCTGCATTTCATTCTGGCTACACTGGGGAACATGATATTTTGAGCTTATATGAGGACTTCATCCAGAAATGTCTATCACCCTCAGATAGAGATGAAAGTAAATTTAACCTATGTGAATTATTTTAAAACCTGTCATAGATTGTTGGGCTATGTTATTTTTTTTCTTCCCGATGTAAACTATTTTTCCTGTCACTAATATATTAAGGTGATAATACTTTTGGCCTAATTACCACTCAGTACTTTATGTGTTTGTTCTGTATGCAGCTGGCTTCTTTTTTATATTCAAAACAACAAATTATGTTAGTTTTTTCAGTCATTTCTCCCACTCAAATTCATTATATTGTTCCATGTTGTGAACAGGAGGTGTGTGATCTCTCAGCTGGCAGAGCACAGGAAACAATAGCTTTATGGGAGGGCGAATGGCAGATCTCTTTGAGCTTGTTTGGGTTTTTTTGTTTGTTTGTTTCAACTCATTTGGTTTTGTAATTAAAGGCATCTTCCTATTTTATTTACTGAGAAATCGATGTATTTCAATGATCAGTTTTCAAAATACTTAGTGTTATTTGTTTGATGCTGTCCTGGTTTGAGCTAAAAACAACTAATTTTCTGTTTAATTATTTTACTTTTCAGCTCAGTCTATTCTAAATGACTGAACTTGCTGAAACTAGTGACATGTTTTTCCAGAGATTGTGTACTTCTACAAGTGATAATGACAAGGCCACTGTCTCACCATGGGTGCCATATCTGCACCTACAGGGAGGAGTGGACCCAAAACTGACCAACTAGGTAATCCATCCCATGTACGCCATACTCAGTAGGAAGCCAAGAGATCACAGGGGTCTCAACCCTTCCATCTTGGATCCTTCCTTCCGTCTTGATCCCTTCTCAGTCCTGCCCTCTGCTCTTCTTCTCCTGCAATGGCCGAAGTCTGAGAGAACCCTGTTAGGTCATCTGCCTCTAATCCTGATTCGTGTGTTCCTGCATCCTGCTCCTACCTACTGCTGGGTCCTGTCTGGGACCTTTCCAGTGCCCTGCTCCGCAAAGCCTCTGGTGACGTAATTGTCATTGGGGGAGGTTTTATTATCTTGTAGTATTATTATTTCATTAAATCTGTTAGCTTTATTTTCCAAACCATAAAGTCTCTCTGCCTTATCCTCTTTTCTCTTCCATTTTGGGATGGGAGAGGGGTTAACAGAGAGCAGCTGTCCAGGATTTAGTGGCCAGCCCAGCCCTAAACCATGACAGATATAAATGAAGTAAGATATTGAAACTAAGAACTTTATTGATACTTACATTGCATCTCCATTAAAGCTGGGTATATTCCATCAAATGACTTAACTGTGATCATTGGTATTAGGATTAGGACAACAGGAATTTATTCTATTATGTCTCTAATTTTAAATTCCCCATCATTATCAACACATTTGATATTCACTGTGTTAATACTGGTCATTGCTATTTAATTCAGACCTCTAAATTGGGTGTCATGGAAATTTTCACCAAAACCTCACTGTAATTCCTATATATGAAAACATTAAAGCCCTATCCTTAGATAATGCTGACTGATATTATTGATGAATTGGAGCTAAATAATTTAGCTACAGTGTCACTTATGCTGTTATCTCTGAAAACGGCAGGGTTATGTACACTGTAAACTTCCAACTATAACCATGAAATAATACAAGTGACATTTTCCTGCATTCTCATAGAATTATCTTAGGCTATACTTTAACACTTAGAAGGACAAAATTTTATTCTAATTGTGCTAATCTAATTATATTCTGATTTGATACAGGAAAAAGAGAAAGCAGTATATTTTCAACAATACTGGCAATTATTTTCTTCAAGTTTGTTCATAATAAGCTTACATTAAAATAAGCTGAAATTGATAATAAATTTGAAAATTTATGCACTGGCAGCAATAGTCTTTTTTACCCATTTCCTGATTTCTGTTATTGGCAGTAAGGATTATATTATTCTCTGATAGCTGGAATAAAACCCTTTGGGTTGGATTTTAATCATATTTTATTTAGTATTTTATTTTGCAAATAGCTACACTGGCTAAAGTGTTAAGATTATCTGTCTTAAGCAAATGCAAAATAACTTCCTAGAATGTGAAACCAATTTAATTGTTAAGCTATACCATAATTCTTTTTTATGGACTGAATAGATCTTAAATTATCTTGAACTAGTTCAACATAAGTAGGGTATGCTATTACCTAAGATAACTTACAGATTAGTGAAAGACACGTTTGAATCTGTTTAGAGATGAAAGAGCCTTGAACTTGTGATTCACAGATCTTGGGCAAGGCTCCTGTGTACTCAGTTATGAATAAAAGTAAGCTTACTACTTCCAAGTAAGTAAAAACTCCAGTTGTCATTCCAGAAATATTTAGATTTCCAGTACTATATTTTCAGCAGCCCAAGGCACCTCAAATGACATCAGATACTTAAATGGAGACAACTGAATTTGACTCTTAGAGTGGTCTTTATTTACATAAGGACAGATGTCTGATGTAATTTCAGTTTCTGTAGGATATCCCTTCTGGCCTTGAGCAGTAGCAAAAACAGCAATGGGTGTCTCATAAATTCTGTGTCATACTCTTGTCCTGGTGTTCTTGTCTCAGATACTCTAGGGCGTCTGCGTATGTTTAGGCAACTGCATAGAGCTCTAGATTTCCACTGACTAAAATGAAGTTATGAAGGTGCATTTAAACAACTACAACTCATTTAAAAAACCCACTTGTAGGCTCCTGTACATAGATACCTACATTCTGGAGCTGAACCCTGCCATTGAGTCAGGATTTACAATTCATCCCATTCTGGTTTTTTTTTCACTGTTTTGAGCTGTCTTTTGAAAAATATGTTACATAGCTTCTAACTCAAAGGCTCAATAATTTTAATCCGATTCAGTTGCATCCAAATCTTTTAAAGTATCTCATTATTATGGACTCACTTTTGGCAAGCATGGTAGGTACATGAACAAGTATGGGAAATAATCAAGTAGAGTAAAAACTCTAATCTCAGTGGTTGTTAAATAAACCCCAGTATACAAATTCACCATGGGTTAATCTGTCTCACTGTAACAGAAGACAGGCAGAACTGCCACCAGCAGTTCTGTGAAAACTTGATGTTCCAAAACGCTCTCCAAACCTTTCATGGCAGTGTCACCCTATGTCAAATCCACAAGCAATCAGCTGCAAGCCCATGTAATTACATCTCTTTTTTCTAAAGAAAAGGGAGAATAGGATACAGATCTCCTGACTAGCATATTAATCACTGGACAAGTTGTAACCCTTGAAGTCTCTTTGATTCAGTCTCTTCACAGATCCTTTCACTCATATAAGGACCAGTTAGAGTAAGCATACTAGACCTTGATGTCCCAGCTGGCTTTCATTTGATAAAATTGACTACAATAGTACCTACTATTTGAAGAACAGCCATGGAATTGTTTAATTTTACTTATAATTCTCACATCATATAATTTAACTTTTCTATTCCCCAGTGCCATCATTGTGTCTGTATATTAATATGTATGCTCAACAACATTTTTGAAGAGGAAATTATCTTTCAGCTCCTTAGTCTTACACAAAGTTTTAGATATTAAGTTTTTCTTCTTTGAAGCATCTGTGGGCATAGATATGTCCAGGCAAAGTGAATCCATTTAATGCCTCAACCTGCTTACTAATTTTTTTTCTTGCCTACAAGCTTCTCCAAAAAATTGCGTATATTTTTAATACATTTTTATTTTTACTAGAATTCCACTATTTGTAGTCTACTGGTTTGAACTTGTCCTTGAATTTGCTACAGAAGGGCTGCTGTGAAGAGTAAATGCGTTATTACATTGCATTAGATGGACTCTTCTGTCTTCAGTGATGGAGTCTTTTGTCCCTAGAACATGCTTTTAAATAATTACAGTATTCTTGTAAAAAATTATTTATTAGGAATACAAGCAATTTCTGTGTTAGAATCACAGAAAATTGGTCTGGAAGCAAATACTGAGTTCTTTCTTGCATCTCACATATTAATAAAAAATCCTTTTAAAGATCTCTAGTTATGAAGATGGTGTAACCTTCTAATTTAATTCATTTTACACTTTGAAATCCTTACTTTCAAAAAGCCCAAACAATTAACTATGAGTAATTTGTTTAAATATTTTTCTTTTGTAGTAGAATTGAAAAACTTTATTTCCTATTTTTTAATCAACTTGATGTTTTTCAGTTAGGTTATCATACTTTCTTCCTACTTCCTTTCTATTAAAGTCACACTGTTCTTTCTACTTTACTTAACAGATCATATTTTTTTCAGCAGTGACTAATAACAAAACCAACTCTAATTTCTCTTACAAACTACTAGATGCTTGTGTTTTCTGAATATTTGCTCTAAGATGAATGCTTTTAGTAGTTTGAGTAAAATCAGTGCTGCTGTTTTGAACATGTATTTATTGTATGTATCATATATATGATACTTAAATACATACAGAAGTATATAACTGAAGAGTCAATGTGTATCTAGCTATGGATCCTGTGAATATCCCCTAGTGTTTTTTTTTCCAGAAATATTATCTTTTACATAGTTCATGGCAAAAATCACTACAAAAAATTATTTTAATTATCTAAATATCATGATATCTAAAGAAAACAAGTTCACAATTTTGTTTTCTTTTAGACACTTTAAACTATTTCAATTTTGAATGTAGCAGACATATAATTTATAACCAAAATGTGTTTTCTGAATGTATTTTACTTATGGAAAAATATTTATTCTTTCACATGGAATACTGTAATATTTTAAACCTGGGAAAGAATATATAATCATATTTAAAAACAAAACAAAAGAAAACAATAAACCACAAAACCCAAACCCAAACATTGTAATGACCATCATAAGAATAATAAGCTATGCATTAAATTAAAAGCACTGGAGAATGTTCTATGACCTCAATTATTATAATATATCTTGCCTTTTAATACCTCCACTACTGAGACACCATCACAAGGCCTGTTTTCCAGACTGCAGAATTAATCATTTTGTTAAACACAGGATTTCACAATATTTCAGTTTGGATATCCAAAAACTAACATGTCCTAAAACCAATAGTCAGGTTAGAATGATAGTTATTCTCCTCTTTATGGCAAAGTTCACCACTTCCAAATTCACAGATATTTTTACGGAGTCTTGGGCATAGCGCAGATTTATGAGTCACTTAGAGCAAACACGCCTGGAATGACAACTCAGTTCTGAGGACTCACTTGTACAATAGAATCTAATATTTTTGTCTTAATAATAATGGTAGAGTTATGAAACAGGTGCATATAGTATTTCCAGTGGACAAGACAATACACTGTATATATTTTTAGGAATATATACATATTGACTATATGTGCAGAGACTATACATTGATTAATTATGCTAATGATCAGATAAACCAACATTAAAGAGTGATCACACAGTATCCATGATACCAAGACATGCACCTAGATTAGCCTGTATGTGGATTGCTAACTCTTCATAATATAGCTTTTCCATCTGACCACTACATATATTTTGCTTTTTTGGCTGAAAAAAAAGACCCAATAAAGATGCTATTCAATAATTTATTTTTCTTTGTACACCAGCAACATTAATCTTAGGGATTAATATTTTTTTCATCCTCATGTTTATTCTGACAGCCTTGTAATAGCTAAGAGAATGGTTTCACTAACTTTGAAAATTAATCATAATTCTATTTCAGTTGTTGTTTAAAAAAACAAAAGCAACAACCACTTAGAATATTTAGATTATTCTAAATAATTTTATTTTAAATTTTATTTTATTTTAAAATGTTCTTTTTGTAAAAATAAAAAAGTCATCATTGCATGCGAACAGAATGGTTAAATTACTTGAATGAAGACAGCATTTCAATCACACACTCATTTCTAGTGAGGATTAACTTAAAGCAATCCTTTTCTCATCTTACTAATTGTGAATTTGGCATTCAACTGAGATAAAGGAGTAGGATGCATACCATGAAATTTAAACAGCACAGTTAGAAACCAAAAAAACCCAAGTTTTTTCACATTAAGACATTGGTGGTTACATTCATTCTTACAATTAGTTGCTGTAATCGTTTAAGGAAAACAGTGATCCACATGAAGGTCGTTGTAATATGGGAAACACTTTCTGATAATGTAAGCAGCTTTAAACTTATGTCCTTGGTTTTTTTTAAAATTAAATGGAATTTCAGAGAATTATTCAGGTACAGTTCAGTTTCTATTACGTATGTTCTGACCAAGCTTAGCCTGCAGGGAATTACCACCTGTGTAAAACAATTCCTTCAGGGTATCAAAAGCAGACCTGTCTTCTGTTTCTTACACAATCTTAAAGGAGAGACAGTATGCTTAATATCAGGCAGAACTTAGTCTTAAATAAGAAATCGAGCTGCTGGAGTTGCTCCAGAGGATGGCCACAAAGATCATCAGAGGTCTGGAGCACCTCTCCTATGAAGACAGTCTGAGAGAGTTGGGGCTGTTCAGCCTGGAGAAGAGAAGGCTCTGGGGAGACATTATAGAGGCCTTCCAGTTCTTGAAGGGGTCCTAGAGGAAAACTGGGGAGGGACTTTTTACAAGGGCAAGTAGTGATAGACTGAGGGGTAATGGTTTTAAACTGGAAGAGGGGAGATTTAGACTAGATATTAGGAAGTAATTCTTTGCTGTGAGGGTGGTGAGACACAAGAACAGCTTGCCCAGGGAGGTTGTGGATGCCCCCTCCCTAGAAGTGTTCAAGGCCAGGTTGGACAGGGCTTTGAGCAACCTGGTTTGATGGGAGGTGTCCCTGCCCATGGCAGGGAGGGTTGGACTGGATGACCAAGGTCCCTTACAACTCAAACAATTCTATGATTCTATGATTCTATGAAATCAAATTTAAAATAGATTACAACATTTTATTTTCTCTCTGCACAATGTAGAGGTTCTCCTTCCCCTCTACTCTGCCCTGGTGAGACCGCATTTGGAATATTGTGTCCAGTTCTGGGCCCCTCAGTTCAAGAAGGACAGGGAATTGCTTGCAAGAGTCCAGCACAGAGCCACAAAGATGATTGAGGGAGTGGTGCATCTCCCTTATGAGGAGTGGCTAAGGGAGCTGTGTCTCTTTAGCTTGGAGAAGAGGAGACTGAGGGGTGACTTCATTCATGTTTATAAATTTGTAAAGGGCGAGTGTCAGGAGGGTGGAGCCAGGCTCTTCTCAGTGATAGTTGATGACAGGACAAGGGGCAATGGGAACAAGCTGGAGCATAGGAGGTTCCATGTGAACATGAGGAAAAACTTTTTCACTGGGAGGATGACAGAGCAGTGGAACAGGTTGCCCAGAGAGGTTGTGGAGTCTCCTTCTCTGGAGATATTCAAAACCTGCCTGGATGCGTTCCTGTGCAACCTAGTCTAGGTGATCCTGCTCTGGCAAGGAGATTGGACTAGATGATCTTTAGAGGTCCCTTCCAACTCCTAATATTCTGTGATTCTATGATTCTGTGTTTCTGTGATTCTGTGATCTCTTTTTTGCTTCCAATGCAGACATTGCAAAACACAACAAAACAATTAACATAAAGACTGGTTCAAGTGGCTACAATAAACAATCTGCAAAGACCTGCTTGCCACTTTTGTTCTTCAGTTTTCATTAGGTCTATTGAAGTTTTAAGTGCAATCTTATGCAAGCGAAATCTAGCTTTTGTTGAGTTTTCTTTTGTGAAGTTGTACAATATCAGATTTTCTGGAAATGTTAAACTGTGCTATAGCTGAATTGAAGCTTTTTTGAAGATGGATGGAAATCATAATCTTTATGCACTGATTAATTTCTTTTTTGCCTTGATATGGAGTATGACTGATAATTCTAATTCACTCAGTTTCTGTACGTTATGATTAGATAAGAATGCAAAATGGAATATTTTGATTTTTCTGTGTTAAGAGCTTAACACTGTTATAAAGTGATGAAAGTACTGCATTTTTAAATGAACAAATAGACAATGTAATTCTTCTTCTGGAGAAGTTTAAGAAATCTCTCGGAGTACAAGACATTTACTGTACAGTGATTCTCATTATGAACTAAACACATAGGAAGGGCATACCCATAGTATAGCTAGTACAATCCAATATCTTTTCTGAACATAATTGGATTTTCAGTCAGTCTATTTCTTTCAGCTGTAAGAGCTGGTAAGTGCAGTGATAGTGACATGACACTTGTAAGAATAAGCAAAAGAGTATGACAAAAGGGGGACTTGCTGCATGTTTGGGGTTGGAATAAAATCTCTGGAATATTTATTGCAGACAGAGAGTGGCTATTTTGAACAAATATACTACATGTTTTTCTCTGTGTACTAGATTTGCAGACTTGTCTGACTCATTAAAGATGACTGTATTAACGTTTTTAGTTATTTATGATGTGCTTTAAGATATTTTCATGAGGAATGCTTGCTCAGACTCTACAAATTATATTCCCTTTCTCCTCTCGTAGAGAGTAGCACCTCTAAAAATAAATATGTAACAAAAAAAGAAAAAGTAAAAAAATGCATACGATGTAGTTTGTTCAAAAAAAAAAAAGAAAAAGAAAAAAGTATTATCATTAATTACTTGATGGAACCTTGTAACTTTCCAACAATGCACAGGGAACATTCTGTATTATACTCATATTATTGCATGAAGTAATCTGACTAAGATTTTTGAGATTAAGAAAACCTGTTTTTCTGTTGCAAGAAATAGTGATTGGAATACTTTGAAATTCAGAAATCCTACCTGTTTATGAAACTGGAGGAACTTCAAAAGTGAAAAAATCCCTCTTTTTGCTTTTTTCTACTCTGAGATATTAGGTCATAGCTATATTCTCTTTGATGAAGACAGATTTTGGTCATCATATACACTCAAAAAGCTCTTCTTTTTAACTCCCTGCTTTTTCAAAACAAAGTTTAGTTTTCAGTTACTCTGCAAAGATCTGAAAAGCAAAGATAAAAGTCTAGTTCATTGTTGTTAAAAATTCTAATTCATTACATTACTTTTGTGTTTTGAGAATAGTCTTTTCCTACAGCTATGGAAAAATATTCGAGAACCTGTTATAGCACAAACACTTAAAATGGGAAATTAACTTACATCCTCCCCATATAGCTATATCCTATTCCATAGAATGGTTTCAATAAACATGTATTTGTCAAATTTTTCTTTGTTAATAGCTAATACATTTTCTCCTATCTGTGAAACAGTCATTACAAACCAGGAAATCAGTAAATCTATTCATTTATTCAGTGAATGATGAGTGTCTCTATATCATACATTTGTACATGGACACAAATGGACACATAACAATATTCATAAATACTTTGTGTAACCTAATATAAGTTTATAGTTATAGCATTACAGCTGCATAATCAGGAAGAACAGAGATAATTGTATTTATATATAAATATATATATATATATCATCAGTTATCCATTAAATGGACCAGAACTTACTTGAAATGACTGATCTGAGAAACACTTCGCTTTACATTCTCAGTGCTTTACAGTAAACAAGTCGCTGCTTTTCTACTGCCGTCTTTTCTAACTTTAATAAAAAATATGAAAAGATAAAGTTTAAAAGAAGAAAAACAGTGACTTTAACACCATGCTTTGGAATTGCAAACGCTATTAGAAATAGCTTTTGTGTAACTTAGAAGATCATTTTCATTGAAAAGAAAATAACAGCAGCTGTTTCACCAGCTAGTTCTTGCAGGCCTCTGCTCAACTTATTTCAAGCTATATGGAGAGATCCGCCTGATTAAAGAAGAAAAAAGTGTACAAATATATACTACATTTCTCTTAGGGAAATTTTGTCTATATCTGATCTCTGTCAAAGCTATCTTGAATTTCAATGTGAGTTATCAGTACCTGCTAATCTACTGATCATTTAATGTATTCAATCATTTCCTTTAGAGATTTTTCAAGTCATCTGGTCCTTGGATTAGACTTTACCAAATTCTGCTTGATATCTAATTCAAAAATTATTATTGATTGTGAAACTAATGCTTGGCAGCTCTCTCTGTCTTTTTCTAACAAATTGCATACACAAATAGCTGAAGATCTGCTTGGAGACATATCAAGGACACTTTATATTCTGCAGTCTGAAGTATTTTCATTTTTGAAACTACATAATAAGATAAGTGAGAGTCTTTTCTGTGTAAATGCTGTAAAGGGACAGAATCTTCCACAAGGGTAGATAAGGAATTGCCTGGGAAAGATGTCTTGCCTAAGTAAGGATTACATATTCACTTTCAGGATTAGCCTACCTCTTTTCATTTAGAAAACAGGATTTCAGAAGTGACAATATTCCTTTTAAAATTAGATAAACTAATCAGAATCATTCTGGAACAGTCTTCCCAGAGAGCTTCTGGAGTCTTCTTCTCTGGAGATATTCAAAACCTTCCTGGACATGACCCTGTACTACCTGACATAAGTGAACCTGCTTTAGCAGAGTGGTTGGACTAGACGATCTCCAGAGGTACCTTCCAACTCTTACCATTCTGTGATTCTGTGATAATAAATTACACATAGAACAGAAGCTCCTTACTGTGGTAAACTTCAGGACTTCAAGTCGTGAAGAATTCAGACTTTATGAAAATTTTTATTCAAGTGCTCAGCACATTTTTTAATGAAACCACAATAAGAGAAAGGAGAAAAAAAATAGATTCTTGTGTTTCTCTAGTGAGAAAAAAATTGCCTCTTAAATTCCAAACAATTTCAGTCTTAAGCAAAAGATGCTATGTCAGCAACAAATCTGAGAAAAAGAAAATAATGAAATAAAGAAAATGCTGAATATTTTTTTTTTTCTGTCACAGATGTGTGAACCTTTCAAGTATCACTTGAGGACTCAGAGAATCAGGTGATCTGGGTTGATCCAGTGGTCCAGTAAAATGTATTTTCCTGAGTTCTGATGATTGATTCAGTTAGAAAAGAGATAGGAGTCAGATTTGATTGATCATGACACATACCAGAACTTTAAAAAATAACCTAGAAACTTTTTTTTGGTGCTATTTTAGAAATATTTCCTTTCTTTCAAATCTTTTTTCAGGCTTTATCTGGGAGAACTGTATATACTGATTTTATGAACATGCTGGTTTATTGTTTGAGTCTTCTTTTTAAGATGTATTGGATATTCATTTAGTTTTAATCACATCATAATGGTTAGTGTTTGTTTATTTTTCCACTTGGGCTTATTTGGTATTAAATTGTGAAATTAAATTATTTTATTAGATTTTTATACCATTTTGGCTTGCTTTTCCTTCTAGCCGCCTTCATCGAAATGCTGTTTCTAGCATTTGCATGCTTAAAGACATTTCCTTTAAAAAAACCCAAAATATTTATTTAAGATTACAGAAATCTGAAAAATCATACTTGTTTTCACAATCTAACTAAAAGGTGTGTGATTAATCTTACTTGATATCAGTAAAGAACTCATTAGTAGAATATTAATAGGACATTAAGCAAACAGAATGTATCTATTAACCATTATCACCTCCAGTCTGGAGCCAAAAGTATCAAGTTCAGTAACATATAAAACATACTGGACAGGCACAAGTCCATGCTTGGCCAACGTGATGGCCTCCTATGATGAAATCACTAACTCAGTGGATGAAGAAGTGAGCAGTAGATGCTACTGATCCTGGCTTTGACAATGCTTTTGCTGTTACGCTCAGTCATCTAATGCTGAGCCCAAAGATGTGAAAGGAAGAGGTTTTTGCAAAGGCTTACCTGACATCTTTGGCGAGACAAACACAATGCATACAGTGAATCATGGCCTCTCAACCCAGACTGTTCTGGACTGAAGATTCTGTGTATGTGTTATATAGATCAGGATATATGGTGAGGAAATGTGTAGTGTCTTAGCATGTAAATCCTGCTAGGACAGTAGTGAAAAACCATGCAGAGTGGATAGAGTCGGGTCTGATTCACTCTCACCCACACTATTTCTGTCCTTGGAAACTTTCCACAAAACCACACTGTTCTGTTTTATTATGGATGAACTTTGCTGATTCTTCTCATAAATGAGCCTGGAAATAAACTTATGGTTATATGACAATGATAATCCTGAAACAGATCTGAGTTAGATCACTAAGATATATGAAAGTGAATATACCGTAAGTTTTTTTATTCATCTGACTTTTTCAGAAGTCAAATTCAGCCGCTTCTGCCAGTGTAGTTCATCTGCAAACGTCTTGTGAGTCATCACCATCCTGATGATGAATAAGGATTATTCAGATATTTATATAATTTGATGAGATGCCCCTCCTCCAAGCATTCTCTAGGTTAAACAGTACCAACACCCTCAACCTTCTCTTAACGTCTTCATGACTCCAGGTTTTGCCTCAACAGTGTTTAGCAGGGGCCCTCATAGCCCAAATTAGTGTGCTAGTATCTTGGATTTGAAAGGGAAGTGATAATAACCAGCCAAGTCTTGTCTGCTGAAATTGTTACTAATGAAGCCAAAGTTCATCTGAATCTCAAACATCAATTCAAGCACTGTCTACAGTTAAAGTCAGTTACATTTACTGTGCATCTCCAATTTGAACTTTAAGTCTAACCAGCACCATACTTTAGGTGTCCAAGAATTCCCAGATGTGCCATTTTCAAGATGAAAAGCACTTGTCTTACTTTGAGAGGCTGATCATGACACCACTTTAAACACATAGGTTGTCCTGAGCACTGACAGACTTGGATTCAGAAATATGGAAGTAGCAGCCAGTTTTTCCATAATGGAGTGGTGATTTGAACTGACTCCAGACCTTTATCTGTTTATCTGAATTAATGAATTTCCCATCTCTGGTTCCATGGTAACCCAACTTCAACAGCTGACATAAAGAGTGCTGCAAGTCAACTCTTTAGATCAGGACTTCAGAATATTTTAAGGCATAGGTGTTAACATGAGTAAAACAGAATGAGGAAAGGGTAGAAAACACCATTGGTTTTTGTGACAAAGATTGAATTTGCCTATAGGAAAAAAAATGAAAAAAAGATATTTTCTGATAAATGATCTAACTGATTTAATTTGAACTGGAGTAAGACTATGTAAAATGTTTTGTGGAATCATTGAGAGAAATTCGATGTACAATCTTTAATGACACTTTTTCTGTCATATTATAAAATGAGAAAGTGCTTTAAGTATCATCCAAGAAAAACCTAAATTTAGTGAATGCTGTTATTCTTGTAAAAACACACACACAAAACCATGCCTGAAAATGAAACAGAGATGTTTGAGACAGTTGGAGTCCTTGGATACTATACAGCATTTGACCTGTAATTATCCGCATAAATCAGTTATTCAGTTTTCTGAAGTCTCTGACAGTCATGGAAAATTATGTTATTTCTCTAGATATTTTATCTCTCTTTTGGAATATAGGGGAGGACAAGATTCTATTATGAAAGCTCTATAGGTCCCTAAGTAAATTATAGAAAAGATGCTTTTATTATTTATTAAGTTCTAAAATGCCTCACCTCTTTGATTTTATATCTATTTTAAAACATACTTTTAACCACTATAAAACTTACTTGTATTTCTTTTTCAGTTGGTTTACATTTTGTTGTTTAGAATTGTTATGTATACATTGTATATTTAGTTTGATTACTTAAGAAAAGCCAGAATATGAAAAACTTGAAATTCTGAGTAACGTGATTTGCCAATCAAAATGACAGAATGTATGTAATCATTACAGTTATTACTTGTCAATTGCACTAAAGACATGCAAACTTCTCTACTTAGATTAATGTCTTCTAACTGGCTGTGATTGTTTGACCCCAGCCAGAAGCCAAGCTCCCACCCAGCTGCTTGCTCAACCTGCTGCAGCAGGCTGATGTAGAAAAAAAGAGAAAGCTGGCAGCTTAATCAGTTGCAATAAAGCTAGTATAGCAAGTGAAGTAAAGCTGTACATGCAAGCAGAACAAAAAGAGGAATTCATTCACTGCTTCCCACTGGAAGGCAGATGTTTAGCTACTTACTGGAAAGCAGTGTCTCAACATAGATAACAGTTATTTGGAAAGACAAATGTCATAACCACAAATACTCCTTTTTTTCCTTTTTTGTCTGAGCTTTTATGGCTGAGGGTGGTGTCATATGGTGTGGAATATAATTTTGGTCGGTTTGGGTCAGCTGTCCTGTATGTGTCCCCTCTCAACATCTTCTCCACCCTTACCCTACTCACTGAGTGGGGCACAATGATATGCAAACACTGTTCAGCAATAACAAAAACACTGGTGTGTCATTGTCCTGGTTTGAGATAAATAGAACTAATTTTCTATTTAGTGATTTTACTGTTATTTGCAAAGCTGCAATGGGAAATCACTTTTAAAGAAACAAAACTCTTGATAGAACTATAAACTCTATTTTTATATATAATAAACACCTAACATCAAGTTAAGAGAAGGATGAGTGTGGTGATTTAGTCCAGCAAGCAGCTAAACACCATGCAGTCCCTTGCTCACACCCCCCTCCCCTGTGGGGAAGAGGAGAGAATCAGAGGAGTAAAAGTGAAAGAACTTGTTGATTGAGATAAATACAATTTAAGAATAAGTATAAATGAAACTGAAATAATAAAAATTACAATGAATTATAATAAAAATAGGAACAATGTTAATAAAACAATAGAATTTTTACTCAACTCACAAACAGCAGTTGCTGTCTGTGTGCCAATGAATATGTGACGGGGGAGAGGTAAGCATCAGGAACTGAATGAGAACTTGTGGAGACAACTGCCATCCAAAAAGATGGTCATCCCCAGCAAACTCCCCAACTTATAGTGAATGTGATGTTTATGGCTTTAAAATGTTCTGTTCGCCAGCTTGGATCAAACCCAAGCTACCAGTGCTGAGTCATCAAGAAGGGGGGGTCGGTGAAGAAAGGAAAAAAAAAAAAACCCACACCAAAGGAAACTACAAATGCAAGTGCAAGGAAAGACTGAAAAACAGTCCTTAATTTAGTGTAAATGCTACTCTGCAAAAACCAAAACAATGGCATGTTATTATATTATCCATAGTATAAATCCAAAACAAAGTCTCACTATCTACTATGAGGAAGATAATTCTATTCCTGCTAAAGCTATAACACCAACTTTTTATTCACTTGATTGAGTCTTGCAATTCTTTCAGAAATGCATTTCTGCTGAATAGAAAATGGAATTCTATGACTCTGTTCTGTAGGTACAGAGACAGGCCTGGAGAGCAGGACCCCAAGCCTGTACAGTGGGGATGTATTAGAGCTTGTGGGACATAAACCATGGGGGTCAGGCTGAGTTTCTAAAAAGAACTGTAGAGTGGAAAGCTATGGAAACAGGAACTTGTCTTGCAGAACAAACAAAACAAAGATAGAAGATTAATGAGTTTCTCTGTTATATGTTGATCTAGGTGATTTTTGTTGTTGTTAAAACATTGTGTAACTTAAGAAACCTTGTGATTGTTAGAGATCAAATATGTGTATTAGCAACCAATCAAATATATAAAGAAACAGTTGCACACAATAAATGAACATTCTGCTTGCATCAAGCTGTGTCCCGTCTCTCCATCGCTGCAAATTGGTGACTCCGACGTGATGGGTTTATGAACTGCTTAGCTGAGTGGCTGTCTGTGAGTCCCACAGAACATTGAATGAGCACTGAAAGGAAGCAGGAACTGGCCAGTCTGAAATCCCTCCGGAGTTGAGAGGTGAGCTGTGGGAAACATGGGAAATCAAGTATCTTCCCCAGAGAGAGACGTATATGAACTAATTAAAGGTCTGCTTAAAAAGCATGGGAAAAATATTCCCAGACATGACCTCAAGGCAATACTTAAATGGGTGCAAGTGAAAATACCCACTGTAACTGCATCTAGTATTTTTGCACGGGAACTCTGGGATGATGTGGGTGTTAAATTATGGAACGCAACAACAATGGGAAATGCCGAGGCTCAGCTCATGCTACCGTGGTGGCGAAGTGTTTTTGAGACTTTAAAAGCCCAAGAAGGGGGAATGGATGCAAAAAAGGGAGGAGAAGCAGAAACCCCAACGGCTCCTCCTCTGCCGCCCTTAGGGCCACCGCGTCCCGGACCTTTAGGTGCATACGCCGCCGGTTACCCACCAGAGGAAGACTCTTTAGATCTGGGTCCGGTTGATCCGGACAAGGAACCAGACTTATACCCCCTCGACCCACATGTGGGCTAACATAAGACGACAAGTGCTGAAGGAGGGGGATTTGGAGGTTGCTAAAACAATTGTCACTCCAGTGATTTATCAGGGCCGGAGGGTACAATGGGAAGCCCTATCTTTTCCGGTTATTAAGAAACTGCGCCGCACCGTCACCGAGCACGGGCTTTCTTCCCCTTATTTTGCGAGTCTCTTGTCTTCTGTGTTCAACACATATGTTATGACTCCTCATGATCTAAAGTCTCAAGCGCAGTTGTTATTGACTCTGACTCAGTATTCGTTATGGGAGTCGCACTGGAGAAGAGGACTTCAAGCACTCCTCTGTACATATGCCAATAACAATAATGCTACATTAGCCACGCTGACCTTGGAGCACTTTACCGGCACGGGTCAGTACTCAGATCCAGTAATTCAGGCTCGAGACTGTCCATGGGAGGCCTTTGAAGAAGAAGCGAAGAAGCGAAAAAGGCTTTTTGTAAGGTTCCTAATTCCCAGACTCCTCAAAAAGCCTTTACCACCATTACTCAGGGACCCCAAGAGCCTTACATGCAGTTTATTGATAGACTAAAACAGATTTTAGAGAAACTACTGGGTGTCGGTGGCTGAGGCTTTTTCCTTCATTAGTCTAGGCGATTCTTACTGCAACAGATAGCTAGAGAGATGATTAGCAGTATCATATAACAACTAACATCACATCACTCAAATTATTGGCTAGTCTCACCCAGAATCAAATCTCCTTGAGGTACACGTTGGACTTACATGCATCCTATCTTCCTAAACTACCCATTGAGTACACCCCTGTCCTTGAGCAAAAACAACCCCATGAATGTGTTTGCCTTTACTCGAGACAGGAGTAACCCAGATAGTTTTTCCCAACATATTCCTTACATGCACTCCAGGGACTTTATCCCCTTCTACAGTATGTAGAAGTTCTGATTGAGCAGGTCCAGCTCAACTGACAGATCCTCTGGTGTTGACTAACCAGGTGGCTTATGCTAAATGTGTACCCCGGTTTTTGCAAGTTCCACCATCCATTGCTCTCAACGTAGTCTTCAACAGTCTGTTGTATTAATCAGCATTCTCAGAGGCTGGTGCATGATAAAGGTTGTAATATATTCACTTGATACTGTGCTCTTTAGCCCAGTTGCTTATGAGGCTGTTTCGGAAATGAGTACTCTTGTCTGACTTGATTCTTTCTGGAATGCCATGCTGCCACAAACTTGCACTTCAAGGTCTAGAGTAATGTTCTCGGTGGTGGCATGGGGCATGGCATGGATTTCTAATGATCTGGTGGTTGCTTCTACCCTTGTAAGCACATGGCACTTGCCTTGATGAGTTTGTGGAAGTGTAATATAGTCAATCTGTCAGTCATCTCCATATTTATTTAACCATTGTCTTCCATACCAAAGGGGCTTTAGCTCCTTAGCTTCCTTGCTTGAAGCATACAGCTAGAAATATTTTTGCCACCTTTACTCTCATGTATCACTGATTTCTTCAGTGTATAATCATGTCACATAGCTTCTGGATATGCTGATTTATCCAACTCTGCAAAAATTTTATCCATATGTCTAGTGGCATTGCACACAAAAGTAAAAATGCTTCTAGAAATGTCCCTCCTAGCTTACTGTATTACAAAAATATAGTAAATAATCACAGCAGGAGCACTTCATAAGTGTTACAACATTAATTAATTATAGTTAATAGACTACTTTCATTTCTTCAAAGTGAGTGTTGTTCTTATCTACTCTTAGTTAAGGACTCCCTAAGAAACAGGCAATAATTTCAGTTAAAACTCGAGGTAACATCTTACTTGAGATTATAATATTTTGTGAGTTTTAATTAGGAAATACCAATACAATTTTTATAGTATGTTACATTTAGGAAAGCAACCAAACTACAAATGCAACTCAGAGTTTGGTCTCCTCTAATATTCTTGTATTAGTATGTTAAGACTTTAAAAATATTATATCCATGCTTTACATCAATTTAATGATATAAACCATTTAAACAAGAGAATGAATAAACATTTACTTATCTACGGTTCAGACAAGATAAAGAAGTAGAGCAATTAATGAATTGTATTACCATATTGCTTAATAAGACACAGCATTTTGCAGAGGAAGACAAATCTCTTTGTCATAATAAAAGCCATGTAGTATGTCTTAAGATACAAAGATATAAATTGGATTAATAAATTTAGGATTGAAACAAGAAAACCAATTCCAACAATTTCTGCATTGAGAACTTAGAATTATCTTTAAATTGATTAGTGACAAGTACCAGACTTCAGTAAACCTACAAGAGGGTTTGTTAACATGATACAGTAATGGACTAGGGCTCTCTCTTGAGTTGTGTGCTTATATGGGTGATGGTCCTGTTTCAAATATATTTCCTGCAGTACCTTTAAGAATTGTCTAATCATTATGGGTCTCAGGTTTTCTATAATAAAAAAGGACATTTATTCCTATTCCAATGGAGAAATGAACATCTTCTTTTTAGTTTTAGAGCTAATGCAAAGATGAGAAATGGATAAATCATAGTACTCTTAGATCGTTTCAGTTAAAATAATGAAAAAAAGGTCAACATTTTCTCTAAGAATAGGATTAGCTCCTGACTTCTCCCTTCAGAATAACTCATCTATAAACTGAGGAGAGAAGAGGGACAGACTCACTGTTGAAGTTGCTTCTTACAGACATACCTAAACTTCTCAAAGCAAAAGAAACTGATTTTTCAGGTTCAGTTCCTTTGACTAGGTAAGCATTCGGGGGGGGGGGCACAAATAAATAAATAAATAAATAAATAAGACCTTATGTCTTCTTCTTCAATGTGGTCTAATCCATTGAATGAAATCTCTGAACAGCTGTCATCCATTCCCATTGTGATCTTCCAAATTGCATCAAAACATCTTGTCATTACCAGTGGTCAGTTGATTAAGGCACTTTCTTAGAAATAGAAGTGATGAGTTGATATCTGTTAGGCTGGATATAGTCCAGAACACTTAGATTATAAATCTACGCAAATGTGAATAGCTGCTGCCATCTCTGTAGTGCTTTACATTTGACTGCTTTTCCACGACAATTTAATACATATTAAATCTCTGGTGAGAGAAGCTATCACCTCCATAACAATTTCTGAGCATATAGTAGAAAGTAGTTAGTGGGAATGTAGATAAGGTGACATTGCAATTATCACGTATTCATTGTGGGAGTAGTGAAATAATGATTAAGTTTTGGTGAGAAAGAGAGAAAATAATATTGTCGCAGCTATGTTCATGTGTCGTTCTGTCAAGTTGTAGTTGCTTAAGATGGTGCATTCCAACATAGAACACAATCCTCATCTTTGAAATGGATGAGTGCAGCACTGCCTCTTAAATAGTAAAGACTACGGCATTATTTAAAACATTCTTGATAAAATGGTATGGTATTAAACTCAGTTGTGTTTGAAGGTAAGCAATTGAAAGAACTTTAACTTGGAATATTAAGGAAATATTTTCTGTGTAGCTCTGTTACTGCAATTTCAGATCTACAAATACGGATCACTTGATGTCAGATTTTTGGTTGCAATATGTTTATTTTTCTCTGTAAAACAGAAACATACATTTGGTGGTTTTGTTTCTGATAACAGAAAAAGGAAAGTAAATGAACAGATTTCCAAGCAGTCATATGGTTTCAGTTTAATTTTTCTTCTGATTTCAACACAAGGAGAAACTGCTGTCACTAAGTGCCAAGCTGTCTTATCACAGGGCTGACTAGCTGTTACATTTTTCGTCTGTCGTGGTAGGCATCTTCTTGTATCAACTTCACATGTCAGCAACAATGAGAGCCCTTGCTTTTCCTGGAACTATAAAGTTGGAAATTACCATCTGCTCTGCCTTCTGTTATCTAAGTTTTTCCCTAGAAGTAGTTTTCAAGAATATATTAAGAACTGCAAAAAAAAGGAGAAAATGCGTAAGAAGTTGGTAATGTAATTTTAACTCTTTCCTTTCACTTTTTGAAGGATACTTTTACTAGAGACATTGAAACAATGAAAAAGAAAAGGAAATTTGTGTAGTTCATAATAATTTGGTCAATAGCATTGAGTTATTTATCACTGAAGTTCTTTACCTTATAATAAAATGTTTTCTGTATAATTTTTTTTGTTATTAATATGACACTTTCAATATTTAAATTTCTTTTGATGTTCTGTTAACATAAAAAGTTTGAAAGTGCATATTCAGCAATAATTTGTACTATATCTAGCACTAGAGATTTAATACTAGAACACCTTCAAAATAGCAGCACCTCTAAATATAGTCTATGGAAAGCTTAATCTGGAACAAGGAATGAGTATGGGGTATTTTAATGAATATTACTGTACATAAAAATAACTATCTTCTTTTCTAAAAAATGCTCCATTCCATAGCTGCTTAATGCTGTCTTCATATACAGATTTTTACTCACATTTTGTGGACTGTATGCCCTGTTAACTAATTCTGCAATGACAACATGACTCCAAAGTTATCCACCAGTATGTAGACCACTGGGGTCTCAAATGTGAGTCATGCCAAATATGAGGTTAACTTTGAAAGCCAGCAAACTCCTTCCTATTTTGCTATAATTGCAGTAAGTATAGCAGCAGTTTTATTTTAATGTTCAGTATTTATATAGATAGAAATCTGATAGACATCTTTTTTAAAATGGTTCTCATCCAAGAAAAATAAAGTCAGTGGGAACATTTTCATTGTCTTGAATGAACTGTGGATGAGGATTTCTTTTTCTTAGCACCTCACTTCTTGAGAAACATGAAATATCATAGGCATTAGAGCTAGTGAATTTTTCAGTATGGTCTTAGTGCAATGGTTTATAACATTGACAATTTTTTTTGCCCATTTTCTTTCTTATGAAAGCTATTCTCACTTGGAAAAGAAAAAAAAAGTAATTGCATTTCCCTTAGAACAGAATTAATTTGCAATGCAGTGTCACAACTTAACAATTCATTTTGTAAATTATGTTCATGTGATGGAAGCTTTTAAAAAATCATACAACAGCTCACTGTTATTTGTAGCATCTATTGTTCTCCTTTGTTTTTCAATCTGGAACAAGAACAATGGAAAGGTTTCCATAGTTTATTTCATTAACAAAACAGATGTGACTAGTAGTGTGCCAGCACAGTTTTGTTCTCAGTTGATAACAGAGTATTAAAAGCTATAATCAAGAAAAAAGGATTCAGTATTCAGTTTTTGGCTTTCTTATACTATTTTAATAGAACTTTGCAAAGCAGATCCTGTAAACTTTACTATAAAATTACACAATAGATGGTATTGTTAATACTGAGATATGTTGAAAGTAATCACTACATCCTTTCCTGTCTAAAGTAATAAACAAGTTCAGTAACCTTAAAAATGAAGATTTTCAGGTGATTTTAATTCTAGCATTAACATCTTTCTGAAAAACCACACCCACAGAAAGGCTTCAATTATTTTCAGTATCTGAAGCAGTATGAAAATTGAGCAGTGAAGTTCAGAGGGCTTTACTTCAGAAAAGAGCAGGCTTTCAGTTAAAAACTACACTATATTAATAATTATCTAAATAACATAGAATTGGCATAATTATACATTATTGTTATTGTTACTGTTATTATTATTAAAGATGCTCAGTACACAACAGTCTTCCTTCTTCCTAATTCCCTAGTTCCAGATTCAATGAATGCCACCCAAACAAAACTTTCACAGATTATTTTGAAACCTTATCACTTGGACACTCCTGCAAGTGTTTCCCTATAGTAAAGCAAATTAAGGACGGGGATAAGATTCCTAACTAGTTACTCTAACCACTGTGCTAAACAGGGTGTTGAATGACCCATTAACATTTCTTGGATATTTTTTAATTCTATATGAGAGGTCAAGCCTACTGTGACTGGATTGGAAGCAAAACTTCTATGTGGCACTTGAAGTTTAAATCTGTACTTCAGTACCTTATTGCATGCTTGGAAGTCTGGAGTCTTACTGACAGTCATTGGAGAAAATGTCTGTCTCTCCTGACCTCTGTGGACCATTACTCCACTGATCTCACACAGATGTATTACATATTAGAGTAAGTTTAATTTTAAAAGGACTTATTTTCCTTATGCAACTGTATAATATTTTCTGCCTCTCTTTGGCTAAAATTCTCAGCTTTTATAGTCAATACTCCTCCAAAGTTTAGCTCATTTTATCTTGCCTATGCTGCCATGCTCCTTTTTTTTCCTTCTCAAGTTGGAAAAAAAACCCCAACATCTTAGATCTTCACAATGAGAATAAAAGTTACATTTCCATTGTTGCATAAAGGTCTAAGTTACATACTTACATTACTGGTATATGATTATCTATGTTTTGCTTCAAGGAGTTATGATTTTTTTTTTTTTTTGTCGTGGTTACTAGGTGTTTTTCAGTGAGGAATGCATCATTTGCTGAACCATACTTTTTACTTCAGACTGCATATTAAAATATGCAAAAATATTAAACAGATGTTATAAGCAGAGGGTTTTTTTCTGGTTTTAGGCAGACCAGACGTAATAGCAATCAGACATGCTTGAATGTAGCAGTTATAAAGTGACAAATTCTTTGACCTGTTTCTTTCAGATAAACTCAAGGGATGTTCATAGTATATATAAATTGTTTCAGATACAGCTATTGCCCCTTTAAGTTATATAAAGAATAGTCAAATAAAACGTATGATCAAGATATGTCTAATACACTATGAATCACGGATCACCAGGGTACTTCCTTAGGATAAGTATTATTATTTTTTTACCCGTACTTTATATCACTACATTTCAAATAGCTAGGTTTTTTTTCATTAACAACTTCAAATATCCATAAAAATTAAGGAAGTTACCATGGTTATAGCTATGTATCAGCAAATCGAATGGTATGAAAAAACATTCATCTGTTCTTAAAATTCTCAAAAGAGCTATAACATCAAAACACTTCCATTGTTTGTTTCAGGAGGCACCAAGTATGTCTAATGTTAGACAAGCAAAAATCTTGATTTGTTATAAAAGCAGAGTGATTACAGATAGAGTACTTTTGACTACCATTTTTCTTTTCTAGTGGCTGATTAAATATCTAGTAATCAAATCAATTAATTCTTCCTTATCATATCATCATCTTTAGCCATTTGATGAATAGAACACTCTCAGATCCTCAAAACCTATTTTTCTGCCAATAAGTTACGTGCTAAGGAAAAATTTTGAAATCTCAAATTATGGAGAAAAGTAACACACAATTTGAGTATGTGAAGGAGAAAATCCATCTCTTGTAGAAACTATCTCTAAATATTTAGTACACTTTTAATTAAAGACTTTTAATTATTATTTCCTCAAATAAAACAATGACTGCTGTGGGGTGTAACCATCGTCTTATCAGCTTTAATTATATCAGTGCCTCACTCTTATCTTTTCCTGACATTTACATGTCATTCGTGAGCCATGCATATCAACAGAAATATGCTGTTTTATACTGTTCTGCTACTCTCAGTCACAGCTCTGTGTCTGTTTCCTGTGATATATCTCGTGATATATCTTTATATTCTGAAATGAATTAAACATTTATGAAGTTTTTCTGGCCACTGAGATACTTTAAATTAATAACTTCTGTTTAATATTCAGAAAAACACGTTGTTGTGGTGTCATACATCGTATTAAAATCATGGAGGTACCAACAAGAAAATAACTTGTGCATTCTTGATAATAATAGATTAATTTTCCATGCTAATTGAATGCCTTGGAAAATGAAGTAATGATTTTGTATGAATTACAGGTTATTCTTGATCTGTAATGTCCTTTAACTGTGTACACAATGCAATTTTTCTGTGTCTCCATTTAAATGCTGCTATATGTCAAAAAGAATTTTTTCCTTAAAGTGTGTACATTACTATCCTTTAAATTCAAACTCCAAGCTAACTGTTCCCAAATGCTGTAAAAGTTATTACATTATTTCCTAGACTTTACTTTGACTTAAATGAGTTGTTCCGCTTTATTTTTAGATTGTATAACCATCATTTTACTTTATAATATACTATTATTTTTTGAAACATAATTTCCTTTTAAGAATTAATAAGAAAAATTTTTAATTGGAAAAATAATTACAATGCTTGATGTCTTTGTGATTTTCTCTTTTTTTCCCTTTTATTATTTTTTATTTTAAACACATTGGTAACAAATTTTCTGTTTTTCTGGAATAGTTTCAAATTCCAAAGTAGATATTTCAAGTCATGAAAAGTCCCTGCATACTATTGTGAGCACATAAATGAAGCTGAACTAAACCAGACTCTAGCAATTTGAAGTCTGCCCTGCCTGACCTTTATCTGCAGTTTTCTTTCTCTCTTCGGGTACATCATATTTGATTGAATAGATCCATAAAAGGAATTTAATTATCAATGATGATCAGTGAGTATCAAAAATTCCCCATATTTATAGTTTCATGAGAATGTAGCTTATTATCTCCAAAATGTGTCATAGTGAGTGCAAGAAATTGACTTGTCTGTGGGTCTATAGTTGCAGAATACAATGCTGTTCTGTTCAGAAATAGTTGGGCTGTGCTGGCAGTTAGCCCAGGAAATGATGGCTAGTTTACCCAGGGAACACTGGGAGACCAGCTGAGTAGTGTTAAGATTAGTAGCCAATGGAAAATGTAGAAAATCAGCTCTTTATAGTTCAGAAGAGAAACTCAATATGAACAGAAGACAGTGAAGAAAGGATTTCTTCTAGGCAAAAACTACATGCTTCTCCAATCCTTACTCCCTTTTTGTTGCTTTAGGTTAATAAATGAAATAAATAATCTAAATGAAAAAAAAACAACAACAACAAAAAAAAACCCCACACCTAAACCTTACTTTCTTTCTGGACAAACATTAAATTATACAAACCCACCTTAAATTATACAAACTCAACTTTCAAGTAAGCCTACAAGATGTTATACTTTGACTATCAATTCTCAGACAAGGAAATTTCAAAATAAAGAGGAAATAGAAACCTGTAATCATAGAATCATAGAATGTGTTGGGTCAGAAGGGACCTTTAGAGTTCATCTAGTCCAATTCTCCTGCAGTGAGCAGGGACATCTTCAACTAGATCAGTTTATAAGACTGTAAGACTATAAGATGTTAGACAGCAAAAATTACATCAACGGTATGTTTTCTGCACCCAGAATCCAAACTTGTCACATGTAAGCTTTGTAATGTAGGATTCTTCAATGTCAAATGAGAAAAAAAATGGTCTGAAGAATACAGCTTTTTCTTGTCAGTTACTATCATACTTTTTCTTAATAGTCCTTTAAGATTCTTTAATTTAGCAGTGTCAGGAAGGTGAATTAATTCTTCTGTTTTCACTACTGATTTTATGTCAGATGTGTCACTGACTAAGTGTTCTTAGTGATACCTCATGCAGAAACATCAGAACGAATTACATAAGCAATACCATTCAATATAAGCATTCACCTGTTGATAAAAATGTTAAGTATTTACCTTCTGCACAAGCTTAAGTTGTTTATTGACTTGCTTCAAGGTTTAGTCAGAGGTCAGTGACTTAGGGGATAATTCATTGAAAAATAGCTGTGAGGGTGCACTTTTCCTGTGCTTGTAGGGAGACAGTAAAAACTGATGAGTATATGCAAGTTTTTAATTACTTTTAAAATGGTATATACCAGCATGAAACATGCTGTGAAAAAAGTCATGTGAGGATTTATGAAACAAACCCAATTACTATTACAAATTGAAACCAAGTCCAGACAATTTCACTACAAACTGATATTAATTACATGACTTTGAATACATCCAGAATGGCTGAGGTCAGAAATTGTTTGAGGTGTCCTTAGAAAGCTTGCAATCTGAAATAAGCCTAGAATGTTACACATCATGTTTAATGACTAAATTTAAAAAATGTATTTATTATAGAATAAGAAGCTAGGCAGGGGTAAATTTACGACCAAAACTTTTATGTTTTTAAATTCCACATCATTGTTTTGAATAGTATGCTACTCAGTTTAGGAAAGTGTATTCCTCAGCCTTCCTTGTTAGAAAGCGTAACAGGTAATAATGGTGGAAAAGCACTCAGGAGGTGAGTACTCTATTTTATTAAATTTTGATATTTTTAGGCTAATATCAGACTAGTCACAACTCATTACCTTCTTTGTCATTCCCTGGAAATTTAGGAAAATATAATCAGCTACCACTTGAAGTGGTAATTCAATTTTATTTTTGTTTCTTTTTAATCACGTATGAATCTGTAGACTCTATTTAGATACTTCAACCTTTATGAAGTGGCAATTTAGGAATGGTAATTTCATTATTATATATGACATCAGCATCCCACATGACACTATAGTCACATTTTTATAGTTTAACTTCAGACCATCATAAAAAATGACATGCTATTTTACAAGAAAAAAAGACTTTTAGGTACATCATAGGGCATTTCTATAAAACTATATGTATATTTCTACTATATTAGATGTCTTCCTTCTCTTGCTTCAAACTTTAATGA
>NW_010202447.1:39955-42191 GCF_000695765.1 Mesitornis unicolor
TTTCCCTCTTAAGTACTGTTTTATGTTTACAACTTGCACAGCTCATTTTCTGATTTGGCAGGAACTGATGAGTTTTATGAGTCTGGAAACTTATTTAGAACTCAAAATCCACTCAACTAAAGAATGTTTTCATTTACTTCAATAACAATTGTCAATCTACAACTTATGAATACAGCACATAATTTTTTTTCTGCAGAAATCACTGATATATCCTTTCTGAAATCCTTCTGTTTGTGCTTCCTTACTCCGAGCACTTTCAGTTGGTCAACAAAATTCAGCAAGGTTGTCAAAGTAAAATTGAGAAGATATGTACTATTATTCTTTATCTGATTTAACAATTTGTAACTAGCCTTTCAAGCAAAAACTTCAGCACTTGCTTGGCCTTTTCAAATGTAAGGTATAAAAAGGTCGATTACAGTTTATTTAGAATTATTCAGTTATGTCTCTCCAATTCCAATTTTAATTGTTCTGAAATAAGATAATACATCTCGGAGTTGTAAGTTTGAGACTGAGTACTGTTCTGCCTCCTGGAGTATGATTTTTTTCTGCTTTCTCCTTTATTTACTAATATACTGGGATTTCTTGCTTACCAAATGTTAAAAGGCAGAGATATTTCCATATATTTTTCCATTAAAATTGTAGTGACAACTAGATAATGAATTATTTGTATACTATTTTTCATAGTTCACCTTGTCATATCAAAAAATCCACAGATTCACAGGATAAGAATAAGCAGAATACTCATGTAACAGTTTATTTCCTTTAATGTCCATAAGAACACCATTGCTTTCGGCATGTATACTAATAAAAATAAAATCCAAGCCACCAACTGTCTCATAGGTTGTCACAGCCCGCTTTAAAAGTGAGCTCTTTTATCCCGGCACAGCGACAGAGCGATACAAAATCACTCAGAAGGTGGATGTAAGCAATGTTTTTACTAGATAAGATACATGCCTTGAAAAAAAACCAACACGGGATTCAAACCTTTCAACAACCCGTGAGAGATGGAATACCGACAAGAAACCGAAATGACCCCAAAATTACTGGAACAGGGTGCAACTTAGCAACACTATAACAATTTGACTAGCAGAACCGAGAGGACTTAGCTTAATACTGTAACCCAAAACCAAAACTGCCAGCTACAGCCCGCTGCAGCTGCACGTGTTAGGAAAAAGGAAAAGAGAACGAGAAAATGAGAAAAAGAAGAGAAAAGAAAGAAATAGTTATCAGAGAAGTAGAAAAGGTGAGGGATAGTCACCACTTCCAAGGCCTCTGGTGTTAAGATGGCGGCTGGACAAGCAGTTTCTTTGTCTTGTCCAGGCTGGAAGATGGTGGGTGATCACACTGTCTCAGGCTTAAGGGGGGCTCTTACCTCACGCCCCTTGCCTGTACCAGGTGGTAGGGCACACAGCAGGACATGACACGCCCCTCTCCTGGGTAGACCTGGACATGCTCTCCAGCACAGCCATTCCTACCACTGGGGGGTCGCTCCTTGAGAAACACCTGCTTTGAGACATTTAACTCACACTGTGCCAGGCCAGGCCCATACATAGGTAAGGTATACTTCAGAGATTAAAGTGAGAAATTATGAAGTACTGCATTAAAATATGATAAAAAATCATCACAGTCACCAATAGTAAATTTAGGTAAATATTTTGAGTTAACAACATTAATAAAAAATTCACCTTTTTAAAATAAAAACAGTAGGACAGATGGAAAGAAAATTACGGAGTTCAGTTTTTATTTCTGTTTTCACCATGGAAAGTTCATCTTGATAAAGTACTATAATACAAAAAACGACGCTGTTAAACACTTTAAACAAACCTACCATTTTATCTGCCATAAGGCAGTATCAGTTTTGTGTCATTTGGCTTGCAGATTGAATGGGTAGCATCACTTCAAAACTATGGAAATTGATCCTGCATTTCTCTTTGTTGTTCCAATCATAGATGATGAACACGTGAAGATGTTAAAGCTTGAGGTACTAAATGCCTTCTTTGCCTCAGTGTTTAATAGTAAGACCAATTGTTCTCTGGGTATCCAGCCTCCTGAGCTGGAAGACATGGATGGAAAGCAAAATGAAGCTCCTGTAATACAAGAGAAAATGGTTAACAACTTGCTAGATCATTCAGACACACACAAGGTTATGAGACCAGATGAAATCCACCCAAGCATACTGAGGGAGCTGGTGGAAGTGCTCACGAAGCCAATTTCACAGAATCACAGAATCACAGAA
>NW_010202448.1:0-5951 GCF_000695765.1 Mesitornis unicolor
CCTGGGCTGTGGGGCGGGCCCCGTGGTTCCAGCCACGCCTTGGGGTGGGCCCCACAGCCTGAGCTGTTCCGCTCCCGCACCACGAGCCCGCCGCCTCGCTAAGGGGAAGCTGTGGGGCGGGCTGAGGTGTCCAGTACGTCAAGGGAGGTTCTCCTCCCCATCTACTCTGTCCTGGTGAGGCCACATCTGCAATCCTGTGTCAAGTTCTGGGCTCCCCAGTTCAAGCGGGACAAGGAACGACTGGAGAGAACCCAGCACAGAGCCACTGAGATGATGGGAACTGGAGCATCTCCCACACGAGGAGAGGCTGAGAGAGCTGGGGCTGTTCAGCCTGGAGAAGAGGAGACTGAGGGGATCTCATCAATGCTCATCAATATCTCAAGGGTGGGGATCAGGAGGGTGGGACCAGACTCTGCTCGGTTGGGCCCAGCGACAGGACAAGGGGCAATGGTCACAAACTGGAAACCGAAACATAAGGAACAACTTCTTTACTGTGAGAGTACCAGAGCATGGCCCAGGCTGCCCAGAGAGGTGTGGAGTCACCTTCTCTGGAGACATTCAAACCTCCCTGGATGTGTTCCTGTGTGATCTTCCCTGGTGAACTTGCTCCAGCAGGAGGTTGGACTGGATGAGCTCCAGAGGTCCCTTTCAACCCCCACAATGCTGGGATTCTGTCCCTAGCACCCTGGGCCTCTGGGGTGGGATCTCCTTCAGCTGGTGGGACCCTGTGGGAAGTGACAGGTCCCCGCAGGCCCTCAAATCTGAGCTGCCTACCGCAGTTTGCTGCTGAGTGAGGGGTACAGGCTCGTCGCTGTGGATGTGAGGAAAGGCAGGACAGCTGTGCAGGACCTAGGAGCCTGTCACTGGAGAGCAGCAAACGTTTAAGGAAGGAAAAAAATAATATAAGGCATATCTGAAGCATGCTGACCCTCTCATACAAATCCCGTGTGGGCATCCTCAGCTTGAGGTGTTCAGTATATGCTTGCACTATATGGGTAAGGAAAAGGTGAGCTTTGTGTAGTTGCAGCCTGTTTTTATAACAGTTTCTTTATCCCTTGTTTGTTTTAAAAAGCCTCAGTACAGATGTGTTTGTTTTCATGATGCCCACCTGTACCAGAGAGAGTTTTTTTCAAACAAATCACTCTTTAGTCTCTCAAAGCCAGAATGCGGAAATCAGAACGATCTTAGACAAAAGAAGAAAGGTGCATAAACCTCATCTGGAAAATTTACAACCCGTGATTATCACATGGGCAGATTAAGCCTCAAATTTCTGTTAGCTGAGGAAAAAGCATGGGGAATATTAATATTCATAATAATGCCAAGACGTAAAGCATGTAAAATTTAAGCTGGACATGCTTATTAAATGTTAATTGTGCTTTACTCCTGAAGGGCAGAAAAATTGCAGCCTAATAAATACCTGCGTAAAAGTGAAATTGTTTTCCTCCTTACCCAACCTGTGAGTATCAAAGCCAACGTGAGCTGTGCTCTCATTTTTAGGAAGAGGCGTTTCTAATAACCACTTGTGTCTGATGTGATGGTACCAAAGTGTTCGAACACTTTGCTTTTGCTGTGGTGAAAGGACAAAGAAACTCCCTTTACCAGGCACTGCCAAGAAGTCTACTGACTGTGGAGATCTTGCTTCAGTTCCCTTCCTGTCCTGCTTCTTAAGTGCTAGAAAACAAATTATGTCTGCCTCTTAGCTTTTCCCTAATCTTCTCTGGTTTGAGGATTTAGAAATGAGGTGCAGTTACCACTGTTTTGCTTCTGTTAAGAGCCAGTCGCGAATGAGTTACTACTAATAAATGAGACTTCAAACCAACAGAACAAGAAGACAGTAAAAGAAAGAGATCTGCCTCCATCTGTAGTTTGGAGTGTGAGCAGTGTATGAAGGGGTTCAGAATAAACTTGAGAGCTTCAGTTCTCTGTTTGGTTTCAGTTTCATTGAAGCTTAAACTGCTCTTAATTCCCAGCTGTTGTGTTCCCATCTCCCTCCTCTGCACTGCTGCTGGTGCCGTGCAGCTCCTTCAACCAGTTCACAGAATTGGTCAGGTCAAAAACTCTCCCCTCAAAGTGATGTATTGGTTTTGGTCGGTTTTGTTTTGGTTTGGGGTTTTTTTTTGCCTTCAACTGGCACTCCACCACCTGCTTCTGTAAACATTAGCATTGGCCGAAGGAAGGGGGTGGAAATACACGGCGGGGGCGGGATGTGACCTCAACAGCCTAGATTTAGATCAGTTTAAGCAGCTTAATGAGTTTCTCATTGGCTCTTGGCCTCCTTTGTGCTTGCTAGCGCTCATAGGTTTTCCAAATAATGGAAAAACTCGATCAGTATCGTTGTTACCCAAGTTGTTCTGCATAGCCACAGCGAAAATTGGCTGTCCTTGTTTAGCTGTTAGTTGGGAAACCTTGAGTCCATGCGTCAGACTGAATACGGGTTCAAAAGATGGCACTGACTCAGTTAACATTTCGGAGGTTTTCTTTGTGACCACAGATGTAGAAACTCTTGTGAAAACTTCACTCCCCCTCACCTCTCTTGCTGGGGAAAGAGGCTCATTCACCAGTAACAGAAAGCAATTGTGTTTTTCATGGCCTGCTGTATTATAAGAAATAATCGGTGGGTGGAGGTGGTTTAGGAGGAAAACAGTTCCATCTGTATGCTCCAGTGTCTTCATGAAATGGGAGAGTAAGACAAGGGACTTACATTTCCCTACGGCGCTAAGGTGAAGTCTTACTACGGTGTTACGTCACCGTGGGCCTAATTATTCTGCTACAGAGTATGATTAATTATGTAAATGAGGTGATGTAATGTGAGTGTGACTATGACTATATTAATATTTGCATTAACTTCTGAGCGTGTTTCATGCCAACTAAACCAGAACAGATTCAGACTGGTTGTATCTGTAATTAAAACAGCGAAAGCTGATGTGCGGAGCATAGCGGCCAATTGGCGTTTTTTGAAACGTATTGATTAAATTGTCTGAAGTTGCAGAAGTTAAAGCACCAAACAATTTCAAGTCTTGTGTAAAGCGCCTGGATAATGTTTAATGGCTTGAATCTGGGCCAAGTGCCCAGCGTGCCAATGGAAAGGGAATATTTGATGTTTACACAGTTAGTCCTTTCCAGCTGTGTTGGATATTCTTTTTTTATTCTTTGTTTTCATCAGCAGTTGAGCAGTCATGCTCTGGCCTAAGTTCATAGAACAGATCACTGTCGTTGCGATAGGGATAACATCTTCCATCCCCAGTTGTATGATTTTACTGTTTTCCAGTTTATTTAGGTGGTATGCCCATTCGACTTGCTAAAATGGCAGAAAACTGATGGGAGACAACGAGACCTTTTGCCAGCAAGCTGTTAATTTGTCTCGACTGAAACCGTGCAACTACACTTGTGGACAAGGTTTGGGAAGCCAGTGGACTGTCATCATTACACGTAATCGTCAAACATTGGCAGGCTGTTTCTCAAAACACTTCTTTATTGACTTAATCTCTTCTGTTTCCTGGCGCTCTGTATCAAATATGGTGAGGGCTCTGGAGAACAAGCCTTATGAGGAGCGGCTGAGGGAACTGGGCTTGTTTAGCCTGGAGAAGAGAAGGCTGAGGGGAGACCTCATCACCACCTACAACTGCCTCTAGGGAGGTTGTGGAGAGGTGGGTGCTGGGCTCTTCTCCCAGGTGATGGGGGAGAGAACAAGGGGAAACGGCACCAAGCTGTGCCAAGGGAGGTTCAGGTTAGAGCTAAGGAGGAAGTTCTTTACTGAGAGGGTCGTCAGAAGCTGGAACAGGCTGCCCAGGGAGGTGGTGGAGTCACCATCCCTGGATGTGTTTAAAGAGCGGGTAGATGAGGTACTTAAGGATATGGTTTAGGGGGTAGATGGGAACGGTTGGACGTGATGATCTCAGAGGGCTTTTCCAACCGAGCGATTCTGTGAATCTGTGATTCTGTGAATATAAAGAGAACTGAAAAGAGAAGCACCACTGGCAGTAAAGTAGCTGGAATAGATGGCCTGAAGTTTTAAAAAATTTAATTGCAGGCCAAACTACAAGTGAGGGTAACTTTCTGGTCAGGAGTAGTGAAACTGCCAGATTTTGTCCAAGGGAATGAACTACTTCATCAGCAACTGCAATAAACTCTGCTTCTGTGCAACCTAGCACCAAAAACTGCAAAGCCAATACATTCAACTTCACCAAAAAAAGCTTAAACATCTTTCAGAAACCTTCTCCACTGGCATGGATTTATTCTGCCTGCCCTGAGTTGCATTAAATGATTCTTGGGCTGTTCTCAGTCGAAATTCTTAGGCTTTAATTCTCCTCAATTCTTTTAGTATCCATTAGTGTTAGGTGCCCTGCTGTCATGATCTGTTGTGTTGTAAAGGTTACAGAAGAATTTATTCAAAGCTGTATAAAAGTCAGACTCTTTTGAGGTAAGGAGTAACAGGTCAAATTTTACAGTTTCACACATGGAAACAACACAATATTACAGCCCTGCATGTGACCACGTAGTTAGAAATGGGAGTTACTGGCATCACTTAACACAGAACCAGTGGTGCACATTCAGAACCACAACTAACCATGTATGTGTAGTAGTGTCAGTGTTGGATACCTTCTAGCTGTAATATTACTCCATATTTTTGTAAAATTTGGACTAGTAAAAATGAAAAAAATGCTCACGTATGCTTAATTATATTACCTGAATCTCAACAGTAAGAATTTTCAGTGACTATATGGAAGTACTGCATTGAAATACAGATTTCTTTGAGTTTTGTCTGTTCTTAAAGCTTTTTCATTCTCTCTCTTGCCCTTTAAGTTTAAAAAAAACCCCATAAGATTACATTTTGAATGTAGTAAATAACGTTGTCAGTTATTTAGGCAATTATTGCATTGTAGCAAATGTTTACCAGGAGATTTTTTGCTTTTGTTAAAAGCTCTGGACTCTCTTTCCTTCAGGCAAGGAGCGAAAGCTCCTTAAAAAAGTTAAGCCCCCTTTTCACTCAGCTCCCTGAGGCTTATCAGCAAAACCAGAAGTCGTCTTGCGTATGACCCTTCGGCTGGGGAGCAGCAAGAGTGGGGCTCTTCATGAGAGAGAAAGAGCTGGGATAATGTTATTTCAATATTATTACAGCAACGATGAGGCCTCTCTGACCAGAGAACCATCCCCACAGGGTCAGGATGGCGATGGTCACCAGGCAAGGTAACAGGTCAAGGGTCCATCCAAGAAGTCCTCTCAGGAACAGGAGACAGAGCCAAAGAGAAGAATGGAGCCAAGATTATCTATAGTGGAAGTCCAAGCTTACAGGAGACAAGATCAGAGAGAGGACTGCTTATAACATAGGTCTAAGGTTCATCCAGAAGACCAGGGCCAGAGAAAAGACCACCTAAAACGTACACCTGAGGACCATCTAGGAAGCTCAGTCAGTAAATCATGCTGCAAGGAGACGGGACTGGATACAGATACAGCTCCAACAAAGCAGGCCAGGTTTGAATGACCAAGCAGAGCTTAAATGGAGCTCCTGGACCAGTTGGAGGTGTTGTCACGTGTGCTTTGGATTTGTGTTGAAAACAGTGTTGATAACACACGGACATTTTGACTATTGCTGAGCGGTGCTTGCACAACCTCAAGGCCTTTTCTGCTCCTCACACCACTCCACAAGCGAATAGGCTGGGGTGCATGAGCATTTGGGAGGGGACGCAGCTGGGACAGGTGACCCCAGTGACTAAAGGGGCATCCTACACCCATATGGTGTCACACTCAGCAATAAAACTGGGTGGAAGGGTGGGAAGGTTGACCAGGGCTGCCATTCCTTGGGGACTGCTTGGGCATTGGTCTGCTGGTGGTGAGCAATGGTTAAGGGCTTTTTGCATCACTTCTTTTTATTTTTTTCCCTCCTTTTTAATTATTATTAAACTGTCTTTATCTCAACCTATGAAATGTCACACTTTTACCGAGAGTCCAGC
>NW_010202449.1:0-10425 GCF_000695765.1 Mesitornis unicolor
ATTGATGAATATATTGAATAGTACTGGTCCCGTAACAACCCCTGAGGGACTCCACTAGGCACAGGCCTCCAACTGGACTGCGCCCCATTGAGCACAGCTCTCTGACTCATTTCCTTCAACCAGGTCACAATCCATCTCACTACCCAATCATCCAGACCACACTTCCTCAGTTTAGCTGCGAGGATGCTGTGGGAGATAGTGTCAAATGCTTTATTAAAATCAAGATAAACCACATCCACTGCCCCCCCATCGTCTGTCCACCTGGTTATGTCCTCACAAAAGGCTACCAGGTTGGTCAAACATGACTTTACCTTGGTGAAACCATGCTGACTGCTCCTAATGACCCTCATCCTTGATATGCTTGGAGACAGCACCAAGGATAAGTTGTTCCATCACCTTTCCAGGGATGGAGGGGAGGCTGACTGGTCTGAAGTTAACCAGGTCTTCCTTCTTGCCCATTTTGAATACTGGAGTGACATTTGCCTTCCTCCCATTCTCGGGCACCTCTCCTGTTGCCCACAACTTACCAAAGATGATGGAGAGTGGCCTAGCAATGCTTCATCCAGACAATGATAAAACTGTACGGTCCTTAGATGAATGATACCAGAGAAGAGAACAGTGGTAGGTTTTTTTCAGTTTTAAATATTGCTACTCTGCCCTCAGTCTCAGCTGCACTGTAGCTGAGGGCTATCCCCTTCCTTTGAGGACCTTCAAGAGAGTTGTAGGAGCTGCTTTTGAGTTTTTTGGGGGCTTAGACTCTACCATTTGGCCCCCAGCTGAGCTACAAGCATCAATCCTGGAGCAACAGCAGAGCTCATACATTTGGCAGTTAGTACCTTTAGACAGGCACAAATAATTCACAGGCCAGTGGGTGGCTGTGACAGACAGCAGCCTCTCACTCATGAAGAACAAGTTCTCTGCTGAAGTGAACTTAGACAGCATGGCAGGGAAGTCAGCAGAGTTCCAGCTCTGAGAAGTGGGGAGCCCAACCTATCCAAAGTCATGGAGCAATTCCTGTGTATTAATGACAACTCATTTCAATTTCATCAGGATCTTGCAGCCTCTCCCTACATTTTCTCCTCTGTTTCCACCTCTTCTGATTTTCTATCCCTCAGTACTACTCCCTTTCCTTTTTCCAGTCTTTTCCATTAGACATGTCTCAACCCCTCACATCTTGCACTTCATGTGATGCACTGACATCTGCCTCTTATTTTCTGAGCCAAATATCCTTGTCAGACTTATGAGATGTTTCCACTTCTAACCTCTACTGTTATGAAAGAAATGGAAGCAAAGGGTGGGAGTTTTGTGGAGTGAGCACATAAATGTGCAGTGCAGTGCTTCAATCTGTGGTACACATTTTTAGATGAAGAGTCAAGAAGATTATTTGCTAGTTTGAATAAAATGAAAGGGCACAATTCTGAACCTGACTCATTATTGGGGACTGCAATCACTGTAGGTCCTGGTATGCTTATAAATTAATCAAAGTAGCTACTGCAGAATAAATACTTTCAATTGGTTCAAGAGTTCCATTTCTACATAGACACTCTCACTGCAGAACAAATGTCCTCAAAGGGGATTACAGCTATATAATTAACCTAAAATAGTTTATCCTAGGAAAAGTTCAGGAGTAGACAGATCTTACTCCCTTACTCCCTCGTCTCGGCGCCTGATGAAGTCCTCATCAAACTGAGGAGAGGGGGAGTTTACCTGCTATTGCAACAGAAGGAAAACATCATGTCTTGTGCTTATAAAACTCCGTAACTTTGAACACCATTGAGAAGTTCAAGCTGCCAAAAACTGTCATTTCCTTTTAAAGAGGGGTGTATGCTGGACCTCATAGTGAAGAGAGGAAGAATTAGTTACACTGCTAAGCACTTTGTGTTACTTGTTTTGACCACAGAGTGTGCTTTAGAAAAACTTCTCTGCTCGCAGCATAGAGCTCTTTTTCTTTCCTTCTCTTTTCATGAACTCCAGGAAAGACTCCCTATCATCGCAGCTTCCTCAGGTTATGCTGGCAGAGCTCCAGCTAGTGATGGTCCAACATGACGGTCCAAAGCAGTCTCTCTGGGCCTCTTTGCTTAAAGTAAAACATTTTCATGACCTGTCTATTAACTGTAGAGTTAGGCAGAAAAAATAGAACAGTGATAATACTGCTCAGGTTGCGCAATTCACTCAGCTTCCCAAAAGCTCACCAAGTATGGAACCAGCAGAGATGTGTAAAAAGCAGAAGCTAGAGATTTTTGCCTGAAACAGGTGATCTGTGTACTGCAGTCCCACTTAACTGTCTTTGGTAACATAGGCCATGCCTGAAAACCCATCACCTCAGAAATGCTAGTATTTTCCAGAAGTATTATACCCATTAGCATCACCTTCATAACCATATTTCTTGAGTACTGCAAAAGAGTTTAAAGACCAGCTTGTATATTCACTAGTGATATAGGGAAAGCCAGCTCAGACAGAAGTCCTCCTTTCAGTACTCTCCACATTGTATCTTTGAAGCCGAATATTTTCGAAACAGCCCTTCAGTCCAATTTTCAGAGGAGCTCTGATCTACCATTTAGGCAGCTGATAAATGCACTTGGAGCTCTGCTGCTCCTTTCAGTACCCAAGGGACGTGCAGCATCCTAAGCACCTGAACAATGGAACCACTCATTTAAGGAATTGGGAACTAACTGAGCTGGTAATTTTTGCCTCATTCTTCTAGCACCATAAAACACACCCTAAATCAGAAAGCAAATACTTGCTACCATCTCTGACCATATGAAGTTGTTCCTGTTTCACTCTCCTTATCCACTCCAAGCCAAACTTGTCACCATTGCTTTCAGAAGCCAAATTTATTTTTTTATTACTGCTGCTACAAAACAGCTTGACCGTAACAAACGTGTTTGTAATGAAATCAGTTGACCCAGAAAAGAAGTGCTAACACCAGTCTGGGTTGAAAAATAAATACAAGTAAACTCGATCTCTGACTGTAGGCAGTCCATTCTAAAATGCTGGAGCAAAACAGGGACTGATCTGTAAAAGAAGACTGGAATCAAGGTCCCCTGGTTCTATGCTTATGCCAGGTTCTGAAGCTTTCCTAAATTTTCCAGTTTTAAGCCTGTGAGTGACATACTTAAGATAATTTAGTTAAAATAAGCAAAAGTGCAATTATCTTTGCTTCAAGAAGGTCTAAACTTTCCTGTATTTTTTTCTCAAAAAGCAGAGGCTTTCTTAGATGTTGTATATTACTAAGTCAAGACAATTTATTTTTGCAGAGCTCAGTTTTAGACTTCTTTTAGAACTGTGGTTATTCATTTATTCATACAAAACATGCTTAATAATATATGCCTGCTCTACTTGCTTGTTTCATTTGCCTTACAAGTTTTCTCTAATACAAAGTAAGCTGCTTCATAAAGGGATGGATTTTTTGAGTGTCAAAAAGATATACAAGACTCCAAAAACACTATGACAGCACACCTCTCCACCTAGGCTTCTATTAACCAAATGTTTTTCATCTTCTTTGACTCAAAATGGCAATGCAAAGTAAAATAGTGCACTCACACACAGAAAACTGCAAATCCACTCTCAATTGGTTTTCTTTGCTTCTGATCTGACTCGCTTTGTCCTCACCACTCAAGAAAACCTTCCTACTTATAGTGTCTCCCAAAGTTCATAATCAAATTGAATATTTGACTTGTGTTCCCAAACGTAGACTCTGTGCATGCATGAAGGTGGAATCAGGAAAACACAAAGCACTGCAGAGAGGACTGGACACCAAAATACCATTACAAAAACACCCCAAAGCCATTAAATTTAATATATTTCAGCTGATGTCAAGCATGTCTGGACTGGCTGGAGAAGAAACAAGTTCGGTTTAAAAGACAACCATATAAAAATAGCTCTTACTCCTCCAGGTACATGGACTCCTTGTTAACATATTATAGTTACAATTGTAGTTCACATTACCAACAGTATACATCCAGCAGCAACACCAGTGGATATTTTAAATCACTTCTGTTCTACTGTTTACAGCTAAGTCTGTTCTGGGAGCAGGAACACGACTTCACTCAGCCCGCTCCTTCCCTGCAGTGACTGTTGATGCTGACTGAAGATGCTGGGGTGTTGGCAGTGCCAGAGGACAACAAAGCTCAACCTGTATTTCACATTTGAGAGGCAGGGTATGCAGGGCTTAAAACTGTTTTGTAGTATTGAGGTATAAGCAGCTTACCACAGAGGGTCTGGGATACTGTTTGTAATCAAATCTAAGTCTCCTGAGCACCATTTTGTCCCAACCACAAGCCCAGATGCCCTTTATTGCAGAGTTGACGCTGCCGTCTGTGAGTTCACATTTCAGAGTAAAAAAAGTAATGAAAAGAGCTCACGTATTTCCTGCTTAACATTCCAGCCTTCTCAAATGAAATAAACCAAAATCTCCCTACAACAACAGATAAGTCAGACAAATAAAATATCAAACTACTTTAGAGATAAGCTAGTCAAGGTAATAGAATTAATCTCTTGGGTAGCCATTAATTGCATTCTTTTATGCATTTGGCAAAGATGCTTCCAGAGGATGTATGATAGCTAATACAAAGAATGTGCTATTTTTTCTATCTCTTCTTTAAAATTAGTTTAGTGTTGACAAAAAGATACCTGATTAATATCTGGGGAACCTAAAACCTTGCCCACATCCTTAGGAGGAAAGGTAACACTGACAGTTCTATTAACAAGCCAAAGCAGAGGCTGCACAGTCAGACAGAGGGAGCCCTGTGCTGAGACTCCAGAGTAGGGACCCTCATCCTGTTTCTCCTGTCAGCCAAGTGACCGGCTTCTCTGTTACGCATCTGCAATATGAGGTTAATCATACTTCATGAAGCACTGTGATCTATCAGTGCAAAGTTCATTGCAAGAGCTCTGTATTTTTATTACCAGCAAATTCACTAGCTGCACGCATAACATAAAGGGAATAAAAACTCCCTATCAACCAAATAAGCAGCTAATGTGAGTAAAACAGCAATATGAGATAAATATGAGCCATATTTATTCACTTGCACTGCTTTCTGCAGAACAAAATGACAGTAAGACCCTATACAAATAGTTACTCAACATCACAAAACAAGAACATAAAGGTCAGAAAACTTTTCCTATTGTGCTAAGTGACTTACCGTTGCTACCAAATTACAGCATGAAAAATACTGCATTCCTCAGCTCTGCTTTTGATTAGTCAGGTGATCTGGGAATTACTGTCTATCCCTAATCACAATTGAAAGTTGTTCCAATTTTCAATGTGGCTTGATGGCAATTAAATCTATTTGGAAAGAAACAACTTTTTTTCTTCCATAGAAATAATCTACTTGTTTTTTAAAAATGATGTTGACTTGCTAGGTTAAAAAGCTATTCTGATCCCTTCTTCTACCTATGTTATTAACAAAGTTTCCTCATCTCCCAGTGAACCTTACAAGAGTTGGAGAAATTCAGCATCTCTCTGAAGGCGAGCAAGACATTCAAAGAAGATTGCAATGTGATAATGGAAGCTCTTGCAGCAACCCCGGTTTCTGCCTCAAGAGCACAGGGATGTGCTAAGTAAATCTCCAGCTTATGAGCTGAGGAAAGAAGTTTTGAGGACTGTCTGGCACAGTGTGGTTCTTTCCTTGACTGAGGCACACACAGATGAGCAGAGAGAAACTCTTGGTTTGCAAATCTTTTCCTTAGGCTCAGATTCCTGGTCCTTTGCATTCACAGTTTGGTCTAAAAATTGGGGTTTCACCTTCATGACTTTTGTTGTCATTTATAGTTGGAAAAGGGCTTCTCAAAGTGAGATTTTCCACTTCTTACTGACTACAGCTGTCAAAGAAGACTGTAGGTTTTCTTCAGTCTGTCAGCTCCAAGGTGTTTAGCATGGCAAACACCCTGTCAGTAGTGAGGCAAGAAGCAGGAAAAGTTAAAGAAACAAAAAAAAACTGGTGAGGGAAGAAAAGCATCACTCCCCTCCACAATGACTCCACTGTTATCATCAAGCATGTGAACAAAAAGTCTTTTCATGGCACAAGGATAATTTTAAATCCCTCAGCATCTACAACCTGACAGCTTCTGGTCTAGACTCCTTGTCCATGTATAAGTATTGCACAGACACAGGGAGACATTTCCCTCCCCTTCCTCCAGTGAAACAAAGACAATGGTGTGTCATTTTTCCACCACTCCATCTCCTTGCTTGTACAACAGAAGTGACCATTTTGGCTAAATCTCACCTGCCAGTGTTGCTGCCCTTCAGATGACAATTGCCAGACTTCGGTGATGAAATACGACTTGGGAAACTCATGCTTCTTTCATATAATTTGTAGTACAAACACTTACTACATCCAAAAGCAAAATCAAAACCATTTTTCAATCAAAAACATTCACTATTAGCTCAAACAGACGCCTCCAACAATCATGCCCTGTGTTCCACAAGAAGCTCTTAAACCACAGAAAAAAAAGGGTGTTGTTCTTAGTCTCTAAAGACATTCTTGAAGACTCAATATAAAAATCTTCCGCAGAGACTTGGGGTTTTTTCCAGTACACTTTACACAGCAGTGCTGTGCACAATACTGTAAGGATGAGAGAGTAAATTTAAGAGCTGTATCCTCTAAATTATACAGTGACGCTCTGGGAATACTTACAGTAACAAAGCAAACAAAGACGCCTCCTACTCTTCTTCAATCCTTGCCTATTGGAAACTCTGCTTGAGTTAAATATATAATCACACAAAACCAACAAAATCATCACTGGCAATGCAGAAAATTGGGTCAGTCCAGCTGCTGAAAGCCTGTGTTTGCTCCAACTTCTTGATCTAAACCTATAATTCAGTTTGAGATGTATTGGGTTTTCTCTGAGGGGGTTTTTGGTTGTGTCTTTGGTAACGGGGCAAGGGCTATGGAGATGGCCCTTTAAGAAGCTACCTGAAAAGCTCCCCTTTTGCCTTTGTCAGGCCCACCTCTGACCAGGGCCAAGCCAATCAGTGCCTGACCGCAACTTAAGCTTAAGCCCCACTGCAGCTCCATCCGGAAAAAGAGAGAGAGAGAGAGAGAGCCGGGATCTCCAGAACCATCAGAAGAGACCTGCAGCGGAGAAAGGAGTGGGGCCCGAGGAGAACAACTCTGAAGAACACCAAGGTCGGTTTTGAAGGAAATAAAAAGAGAGGGAGGAGGAGGAGGACACAGAACCCAAGTTTCCCCTTTGCAACCCGTGGCGAGAGCCGGGTCAACTGGTCGCGTGTGAGGGAACTGTGACCATGGGCAGACCCAGATTGGAGTTTTGTGGACTTGGGCTAAAGCAGTTTTGTGTGTGAGGGAAACTGCAGCTGTGGGCAGACCCAGATTGGACTTTTGATGGCTTTTTATTGGACTTTTTCCCTCTATAGAAACGGGGCCGCGTGGAAGCAGAGAGAGAGACACTGGGCTGAGTTTTTTTTCCCTACTCTTTGAGAAGCACCGTGGTGGTAGACCGACCACAACCCCCCACTCCCATCCCACTGCACCTCAAGGCAAAAGGGGAGAGGGAAGGTGAAGGAAGTGGGAACAAAGCTGAGCCCGGGAAGAAGGGAGGGGTGAGGGGGAAGGTGTTTTGATTTTAAGATCTGGTTGTATCTCCCATTGTTCTACTCTGATGTTGGTAACAATTTAAAATTGGTTTAATTCCTTATGATGAGTCTGTCTTTTGCCTGTGACCTGTTTAAGTGGTGAGAAGCCCTCCCAGTTCTTATTTTGACTGGCCCTTTTTTGGGACATCGTGGTGCTCAGTTATGCACTGGGCCTAAACCACGACAGAGAATTGAAAGCAAAGTTGCTCAAGTTATGACACAGTAATTCAGAAAACAAAATAAACCCCTAGTCCAATTACAGACTATTAGGTGGTAAATCACGGCCATTTTACCAAATTAACTTGCTCCATTTAACTATAAAACCTACATGGACAGAATAACCCTTCCCAGGCGCTCGTAATAACAGGTATTACAGTCTTTACCGACAACATAAAGGGCGAAAAACGTGACAAAAAGAGTTATTTTCTAGCATAAATGACTGTTTTGATTGATTCAATTCAAATGACCCAGGATAATGTTAAATATATAGCACAGATCTCAATTCCAGTTGTAACTAACATGGAAGTCAAAGATACATAAAAACGCAAGGAAAATACTTTTTCCTGCAAAGAACTGGAAAGCCAGGAGCTGGAGAAGGGTCACTGAAAATCAAGCAACATAAAAATTCCTGATAGGACACCAGCTTTTGAGAGTATGAGAATACCCAAGTCAAAAGGTAATACCAATTAACATCAGCTGCCCGACTTCAATTCTGCTTCATACCACAGACTATGGTCAAATCCTCAGTTTGCATGCACTGCAGAAGTCCACAGACCTAAACAGTTTTAATTAATCACCTGCAACTCCCAATTGAAAGGCACACCATGCAGTTGTGATTACTTTTCTGAGTGTCTCCAGTAGCTTGCCAAAAGTGAGTGCTTGCCATTTGCTATCATGGATTTTTGTTTTTACTGAAAACCAGAAATTATTTTTCTTTCCATACTTCTGACAAAATCTGACTTTCAACTGGAGGTTGGGGCTGGTCACTATGTGCACTTCAACTGTTTAAAGGAGACCAAAATAGGAAATATTTAAGGTAAATAAAAGAAAGGGGGAAGACTAGCCCCTGTTTAAATTCTTCACCGCTTCAGGTTTCCCACTTTGAAGTCATTAGAGTGTTTTACTAGTAGCTTTACTCTTCCTATTCTTTAGAGACGACTGAACATAAACTCCAGTTTATCGTCTTCTTTCTTTCTTCCCACTTCAGGAGTTATGCTCTGTGAGATTATTCTAAATATATTTTGGTGTCTTAGTAATTTTTCCCGGATGATCAACTATATCCTTACAGCAACTGTGCCACATGTTGCAGCACCTCCTTTTTAATCTGTTCATCTGTCCCTCCCTTACTACAGCATGTTCTTCAAAACCTGCACTGTTTTTATAATACATTTGGAAGGACTGGGATGGTATTTTTCCCTGTACAAAATACATAAACTGTGCACAAAAGACACAAGTTCAAGGGGGAAAGAATTAACATGGTCAGATTTGACTCATTACTTTGGGAGACAGGATTTTTTTAAAAATTGCTCTTTATTAAACAGTGAAGTCTCATATCAGCTTTCATCATAAATGGCAAAAATTTATCTAGCTTGGAAAGAACAAGCTGCTCTCTGGATTCAGACAAACAGTACCCTTCTCTGGAGACATTCAAAACCCACCTGGACGCATTCCTGTGTGACCTCCTCTAGGAGGATCTTGCTCTGGCAGGGGGGTTGAACTGGATGAGCTTTCGAGGTCCCTTCCAACCTCTAACATTCTGTGATTCTGTGATATCCACATCACTTGAAGTTAGATTAATCTGCCAGTAATACTAAGAAAACAAAGAGGATTATGAATAATTCAATGCTTGCTTCAGTCTCCTCACCCAAAGGGCTCAGCACGTCTTTCCAGGCCATCCCACTCTGAGGGAAACAAGGAAACAGGGATGAGGTCAGGAAGGCCAAGGCATGGCTGGAATTGAACTTGGCAAGGGATGCAAAGAATAACAAGAAGGGCTTCTACAGGTATATCAATCAGAAAAGGTTAACAAAAGCTTCCCCCGATGAGCAAGAATAGCAAGCTAGTAACTGCAGATGAGAAGGCTGAGGTTCTCAACAACTTGTTTGCCTCAGTCCTCTCTGACAAATTCTCTTCTTACAACTCCCAAGCTGAAGGATTACAGGATGGGAACCAGTGCAACAAAGCGTCTCTGACTGTAAATGAAGACAAGGTTCGTGACTACCTGAGGAACCTGAACATACACAAGTCTATGGGACCTGATGAGATGAATCCCAGAGTCCTGAGGGAATTGGCTAATGTAAGCCACTCTCCACATTTGAAAAGTCATGGCAGTCAGGTGAAGTCCCCGGTGACTGAAAGAAAGGAAACATCACACTCATTTTTAAAAGGGTAGAAAGGAGGACCCTGGGAACTACCGACCTGTCAGCCTCACCCCTGTGCCTGGGAAGATCATGGAACAGATCCTCCTAGAAGCTCTGATAAGGCACAGGGAGGACAGGGAGGTGATTCAAAACAGCCAGCATGGCTTTACTAGGGGCAAGTCCTGCCTGACCAGCCTAGTGGCTTTCTACAATGGAGTGGGTACATCAGTGGACAAGGGAGGAGCAATGGATGTCATCTATCTGGATTTCTGCAAGGCCTTTGACATGGTCCCCCACAACATCCTTTCCTCTAAATTGGAAAGATATGGATTTGATGGGTGGACTGTTCAGTGGATAAGGAATTGGTTGCATGGTGACATCCAGAGGGCAGTGGTCAATGGCTCAATGTCCAGATGTAGATGGATAAGTGGTGTCCCTCAGGGGTCCGTACTGGGAACAGTGCTGTTT
>NW_010202450.1:0-18186 GCF_000695765.1 Mesitornis unicolor
GGGGGAGGGGGGAAGCAAACAAACAAAACAAAGATTATCAAAAGAACTGGGGTATACCTGTTCACGTCACATGAAACTATATCAAAATTTTCAGGTGAACACTGGGATAGGTCTAGTTTTAGTTACTGAGTTAATAACAAGGTAACTAAAAAAATTTACACCGTTCTATATAAGTGCCTTGCAGTGTTAAGATTGATTCCACAGTTACAGACAACAACATAAACCAGAAATGGTTCCACAACCCAAGGACTCTCTAGGTCTGCACATTTCCTAGTCCATGTTATGCACTTCATTGCTTCCAGGGTTAGATTCACAACAATGTATTTAGTATTAATTAGAAGTTATCATGTAAGAGTAAACACTGCCACATTATTGTGGGCTTTTTATACTTATTTAGTTCTCAAAGGAATACTCACTCAAACCAGTGAGACAGAGTCATTAGGATCAGACTACTGAAAATCTTGCCCTTTTGTTAAATTCTGACCAAAATAAACCTGAGGAAGCCTGCAAAAACATTATCGCTAAAGTCCATTTTACCTTCCACTAAGGAGTTCAGTGTTTCCAGACTTAGTGAACAAAATATATTTATTAGTTATAAGATTTCCATGGTTTCAGGTTGTGGAGAACCTGAGATTCCTGAGAAACAAATCCAATTCCTACTACTGAGTTAACAGTGATAAGTTTGGTCCTGGAAGCAGCAAAATGTAGTGACTGAGGTTTTGTTTTGGTATTTTTTCTTTCTTTTTTTTTTTCTTTCATATCACACTATTATAAAAGCTAAATTACATTTTGACAAATGAGATTGTTTTCAAAGTGTCAGAGTGAGTTTTGGACAGAGGAGAATATTTATTATCTTAAAAAAATTTTAAATTTTCAACAAAAATTACTTTGGTGTTGTGTTAGGCTTCTTTTAACACTTTAATAAAATTATATAGTATTCTATTTTAAGACAGTTCTGAAAACATGTATAGAAAGAGATGTTTAATTTTGCAAGTTAATGTTCCTAATGAAGAAAAAAAATCACAAAAGCTCCACAGAGCTCTAGAACCACAGGTCTGCCTTACACCACTTGCCATGAGAAGACCTTGTCCTCATTTTTACAGGCAAGTACCAGACCTGACCTGTTAGTCCATTTATGTAAATAATAAGTCCAATTCCCATTGCAAGCTCCTGCTAAAGCTGTGCCATTAGAGCCATTGTGTCATTTAGGCAGTCAGTGGAGAATCAAAGATTGCCTGTGCTGCAGCAGCCCACTGCTATGTTTCTAAGAAAATGGGCTCTTAAAAAAGGAAATGTCACACCACAGTGTGAGAGATAAACAGAGGTATATCTTTAGAGCAGCAGGCAGGGACTGTAGAAACACTCTCTGTAAATGACTTTGATCCCCTAGTGTGATGAATCATGGAGTCGCAAATCCTTTTTAGCTAATTGCTATCAGCTTGTGAGATTTTTTCTTCCATGTTCAATATCAATTTTCAGGGCCATAGGAGATAGCACTTCTCCCCCGAGTCTGCTGGCAACTTACCGCTAAAACTGAACTAGCACCACTTAACAGTTTAAAGGGGGAAGTCATTTAATATGACGCTGCTGCTGATAACTAAAAGGCAAAAATATTAGGGGCAAATATGCGGAATAGTAACCCTTTTTACTGTCAATGACCTTCCTTTGAAAACTGTCCTTTCCGTATCCGCATAGTATCAGTACTGCTATCTCAAAGCAAAAGAAGCTTTAATTATTCAAAAGTGGTAAGATAGGACTTGGGAAAAAGGATAGTGAAAATTACTCATTTATCAGTCCTAATTACTTGACCATTAAAAACTGAAAATAAAACAAACGTTTTAAAGACTCTTTGAACCATACTATTGGCCTGAATAGGAAATTTAGAATATCCCTTCTACTAGTTAATTTCAAACAAACATTTACAGCACAAATTTTACTCCATTTTTCACTTTCAGGACAATCTAATGAAGATGTATTAGATTTCCAGGGAAATCTATAGATTTCTTCCTCCCTCAGTTCAACAGGATTTTTCTGTAAAAATTCATCATCACTGCTTCTCCACAAAATTATGCAGATCAGAAGTTACTTCTTTGAAGCATAAAAACATAGGTATCTTTCCAGACTATAAGGGGACACAAATCCATGCAATATCTGAACACTGACATACTCTTAGAAATCCTGAATTCATACTGGTCTGCTCAAATTCAGTAGCAAATGATTGCAGCCACCGTCTCTGACAGTCAAAAACATTTGTTAACTGAACTTGGATCAAATTTCATAGCACCTAAAGTCTAGAATTTACAGAAGAGCGAGAGAGCAAACTATTACGCTAGCTGCTGAGATGATTCTGTAAAGATGAAAAACTATAGTGCCTCAAAAAAGTCTAGAAACGTTTGCTTGAAAAAAAAACCAACAACTGAACTTAGTTTTGGTGAATTCTTGCAAGCTGAACTTTCACTTTTGTGCACATGTTGCCTGACAGTCATACACTGGAATCACAGAAATCAATTTTCCAGGTTAGATTTAGAATATTTTTTTGACTCTGCATAAGAAAAAACAATATGGTAACCCAGAGATTATACTCACCCATTTAAGGATTACACACACACACACACAAACACACACACACACATATATATATATGTATATATATGTATATGCTACTGGTAGGCCAAGATTTAATCACCAATATTATTCTGAGACAAATTTTAAACAATAAACAATCTTGTTGGAAAATAATGAGATAAACAGCTGTTTTCAATTTATTCTTTCTTGGAAATTATTCCATTAGCCTTCTTATAAAGAAAAATGTCTAATATTAAAGTAAAGATGCATTTATTTGAGGTGGGATAAACTTCAAAGATGGAAATGAGATAAATATCATAAGATTTTTACATATAGACTGAAAACTTAAAATATAAGTTGAGACAATATTTTACTTTTAGAAGAGTACCCAGAGTCTGAGCTGGCATCCAAATTAATTTCTTTCATGGGGAAGCCAGATAACATTTTGATGGCAAGGCTCAGCATTTTGAATAGTTTCCCAGTTTTGAATACTTGCCCAATTTTTAAATGTTTCTCCCCAACTGCTTCTTATGGAAACTTCTTAGCACATGGAGCTTCTGTGTCAGCTACTCTGCATGACGTAAGAGTAGGGTAGGACACTCCTCAGGTTTCACTTTGTGTCTGGGCTCCACACTACAGTGTGAATTTAACTTGTATGTATGTTTTAATAACCTTTACTCAATATCCATGAGAGAACACCAACAAAATTTCTAATGGTTTTTCCCTTGTCTTATTGACAACTTTTCTTCTCTGTAAGTTGATTCAAAAAGTTTAGCGTGTGTGCCCAGATCACATCACTGATTAATTCAAAGTACCTGTATTCTACAATTATACTATCATGATGTATTTGATAAGATACTGACTCAGAACTTGTTCATAAATAAAAGAACTAGAACTGTGTCTTATTTCTAGCATATTTACAAAGCTGTTACTATAAATGAGCAAGGAGAGGAGACTGGAGGATTTCTTGATGATGAAAACAATCTGCTATAGCTGGTGTTGCAAATTAAAAACCAGTACAAATATTGTGCTCAAGTAAAACCTCTTCATTTGAACAAAATTACAATTGCTTTAAACTAAAGTATAAAGCCACTTGTGATAAGGAGGATAGGAATATAGGTTACACTAAGTTTGGTGGGAAAATTTTGTCTGCTATCCCCTTTAATAGTGATAAAATTATGCTGTTAGAGAGTATCCTGGACTATCTTTAATTCACAAAGCGCAAATACATTAAAGTTCCAGCTGGTCCTGTAACTTAGTGAAGATTTCCATGTAATTCAGAGTTAATTCCAATTCAACAAATTTGTTCAATATTAGCAATTTTAAACTTCATCAGGTAAGATTGAAATTGTCTGATTTCTCTCTCAGTGGAAGTGAAGACTGCCTTGATGTCTCTGGGTTTTGAAATTAGGATCTAAGAAATCTCAGTAAAATGCTCAGTCAACAAAACTACTCTTTCAGCAGACTTTTACTCATGAATTTTAAAAAAAAGTCAGATTAAAAGATAACTTTGGCTTAATGACTGAGCACTGAATCAACTTGATAATCATCGGTTTGGTGATCTCATAAAGAAAAACCAGTAAAAATCTAAAAATATGTTTTCTTCCATGACAAAGGCAATGTACTCCACTTTTTCAAAAGCCAGTGATAGTACTAGCGGGTAAATTCTTAAATACTCTTCAGACTGAATCAGGGATTTAGCCTAATTATTGTAGTAACTTTTAAAAAAGAAAAGAGTTGCCTATGAAACAAAGTCTATCTAAATATAAAAAATACATATAACTAAATCTGTATTTTGAAAAATTGAAAACAGCATAGTATTACTTAAGCACAGAAGAAATATTTTTTATAAACAGAGATCCTACTTTTTAGTAAAAATTGATCTTACAGATATCATATAAATTTTCTAATACAACACGCACAATTTTGTGCTAATTGTTGATAAGAAATATAGTTTTCATAATAATGTTTCATATTAGTTGCAGCTTTAAAGAAATAATGTATGATGAAATACAGATGTACAAAAAAGTTCATTTGAGGTTTTAAATAAGAGGTAATAGGGCACCACCTACTCTATGACCCATAGGGGTGACAAAATACCAGCTATAGTGATGCATCTCAAGAAAAGTGACACTGCTGTCAGTGAGAATCACTATTGGAGTTTAGAGGAAAACTGAGTTTTCCTATTTTCCATATTTAAAAAATCTTGTGAAAAGGTGTCTGACAATCACTGTCAGTACTAACATCAGGTCTGTGCTATCCAGCATCTGGGCAACTTCAGCACCACAGAACTAAAAATCCCAATCCTGACGTGGATCTTCACTGTGTAATTCTCATTGGTGCTGGAGGATGTCCTAACTATACTGAGGGTGAAGGATAAGGTCACAGGATAATGAATTTAACTCTAGGTTTTTAAATAAGGGGAGTTGAGTTGTAGGGGTTTTGTCTTATCTTTTTCTTTTTTTTTTTTTTAAATGGCATCATTTTCTTCCTCGGGGAGATCTGCAGGCTGTGGCTTTTTGCCTTTGAACATCCTCAAGTCAAGCATCAAGAAAAGGTGATGAGGGTTAGGGAGGCTCCCTTGACATTTGGTGCACTGGCATCAGCCTTTGCAATTATGGGCCACCTTTCTAGCAGACGGTAATTGAAAAGTGTGAACCACATGGGCTCTAGTCAATAATAGCGTCAGCATACAAATGGCACTCTGAGCTTTCTGTGTTCGCCATCCACTGTTTTTGCTTTTCACCTTTTATCCTTCTCAGCATCATGACTTAATCCACTCTAATGAGGTGAGCTCTATTGCCAAAAATCAGCAGCAACACAGCTCTCCTCTGGCACCACTTGGGGTTTGTAAGGAGTCAAAAAAATAGTGAGTCTGACAGCTTTCCAAAAGGGAGGACAGTGCACCCTTTGAAATGTTCTCAGCTTTTCTGAACTCTCTTTTGAGTACAGGCTTCTTCTGTACTTGCTGAGGAATGCATTCCACTTTCATAAAACTTGTTCATTATCAACCCGAGGTGACCAGAGCATTTGAGTTAGTTTAGTACCTGCCTCTCCTAGCCTGAAGGTCATTATTGGTGGCCACATGTCACTGTTTACAAACAGCAGGTGACTGCCAGCAGTGGTGAGTGTGTGAATTTCCTTTGCTCTCTTTTTCTTACCCATCTGTCCACGTTTCTGGAATCATAAGTATCTGCTTGTAGCAAAAGCTTCAGAAGAGAATACCAAGATATTGTAGGTGATAAGATACAGAAAGAAGGTAACCAGTTACTTCTCAGTGACTAAAAGGAAAGTAGTTTTACAGACACTTTTTTCTTCTCTTTTCTCACACTCATTTTAACTTAAGGTCTTAGAAGGGTACATTGCCTATGTAGCACTTACAAAGAGCACTTACAAAGACCTGGAATTAATGAGTTCTGCCAAGTTATAGGTTTTTCATCACATTTCATAATGGATCTAGAAGAGAGTCCTATATGTGTATCAGTCATAAATAAATGCCATAATAAACTGAGCTCAACTAAATCCATATTAAAAAGAAAGAAAAAAAAAAAAGTAGTTTTAATTGTGTAAGTGTTCATCCTTAGAAATGGCATGGTACACTTATCAATAATTTTAACTGCAATGGTAATTTCCATTTTTAAAGATGGGGCCAGAGGGTGAGACTGGGGAGGAGAAGAAAAAGAAATACAATGGAAAGTGTTTCCATGGGATTAGACCACATGGCTTTAATACACATATACAGAACTGAGGAAAGCAGAGAATTTTACCTCTTACACTTCTTGGACCTCTCTCTCCTTTCTTCATCTCTAATCTGTTTTTTGCCAATTCCTTTTGATCTATCAGGGGCAGGCAAGTCAGGTCCATAAGTACAGATGGAGTAAATATGGAGATTAGCCTCTTCTCGTACTGCATTAGCTCCTAATACCTGATTAAGCCCAGAATCATGCAATTGTCTCTGTGTTGGCTATCAGAGTGGCAGAGCACAGAAGGGGGCAGGATGAAGGCTGATTTTGTAATGGATACTTATTTTATCCCAGTGCTCTAAGAAGATTAGGCCTGGGGGTGTCACATTAGCCATGATCTCTGGGCCTTTGGTAGGCTCTTGCAGTTTTCAAACACCTCTGCTTCAGCCGTAGAACAAACAGGCAGCTTGGACGCTGTGGCCCCATGTTGTGGCATGAATAATTGCACACTGCAAAGTGTTTGAAGATCACAAAGTGCTGTGTAAATTACCCAGTTTGGGCTTAGTAGAAGTGATTTGTGGTGACTTACTGAATCTTTTCACAGTTCAGCATTAAACTTTCCACATTTCTTGCTATCTGAAATGGCACGAAAGTTGAGTCATATCTTCCTTTATTCTTATCAGATCAATCTTTAAAAATCCAGTTTGTATAAACTGTTGTACTGTATGCAAACCCTGCATGCAGCACTTTGTCTTTTGTACAGGTTCAATTATATTCAGCTGAAACACCAAAAGATGCCTATTCAGCACAAACCCTAAATCAGCTCATGTGACGAATGTAAGGACGTGTTCAAAACCATCTGTATAATACATGCCAAAATAGTTCATGTGAAAACTTGCAGATTTTTTAATGAAAGTTTCCAGCAAGCATTCCTTTTTGCTTAGAAATATGTTTCAACTCAATAAATGAGTAAGCAAAGACAAAAAAGTGAATATTACTTTTCATTCACTTGGGAAAACTGAACTCTAATCCAAAGTTAAATTTTGAAAATGAGAAATAAAAACCAAAACAAACAAACAAACAAAAAATTAAAAAGCAGTACTAGTTGAAACAAACATTTGTAATATTGGTACCTAGGATGAAAAATGTATTTTATTGTGTTACACAATTTTGTTTTAAAGTATGTTTTATTTAAAAACTACTTATCAAAGTTTATAAATTTAATTACATTGAAATTAGTTTAAAAGTCAGATATTTTTCTCATACCACATTACTTTTAAAGCACTGCATAAACACATGAAAGTATCAGTAGCCATTAAGAAGCACTATATTTAATAAACTAAACCCTGCAAAATGAAAGTCTATAGCAATATTTCAACAGAAACAGATAAACTTGAAAGCTAAAATAGTAGGTTTTGGAGGGATTTTACCTCTATTTGTGATTGATGAGGAAGAATCACTCTTCCTTTTCTTTTTCACTGGGGCTAGGGATAAAAGGGAAATATAATCTGGCCTTCAGTTTTTTGTTTTATAAAAATTGTACTGTTGTGGGTATGTATACCTTTATAACCTACTTGAACTAATTACACTTCTTTGAAGCCAAGCAAATTGGCAGACAGAAAGCTGGGAGTGAATGATAACTCTAAGAATAATTTTTTTTTAAGTATTAATAAACGCATTTTCATTTGAGTTCTCACACTGTAGTTTATGATCAACATAATAGTAATTTTTACCACAATAAAGATTTGGTAATTATGGCTATAGTCAAACAGAGGGATATTCTGTTCATCTTCCTTGTAAGTGAGATGAAAAAAATAGAATTTTAAGAAATCCAATGAAATGTATGTTTATCCTATTCAGTATATCTGCTTCTTCAAGTATGGAATAATTTATGGATTTTTTTCACTAAGGCATAAGAGAACTAAAACAAACCTTCAGGATGCATGTGCACTCAGACATGCACATATAGGAGTCCAAGATTAGTATACGTTGATATAAACCAGCAAGAAAATAAATCCCTAAAAGTAGCTTCTACCCACTGCTGAAAGCAAATTTTCACATTGCTGTTCAAATCCTATAGGATTTAAGGCAACTGATTACTCAAGTATTTAACAGGAATGCTCAAGTGCAATCCTTGGGAGAGATAAGCACACTCTTAGTGTGAAATGCTGGTCTTCTGTAAGAAGTATTATTGCACCAGGTAGATAGATTTTTAAAAGAAAAAGAAGCTGCATTAAAAGAATTCAGGTAGTCTTAGTGTACTTTACGACTTGTTCTGACTATCAAAGAAGTGGCATTCCTCCCCACATCCCCAAGAAACATACACATTTTTGGTCTGAAAATTGTGGAAGAACTACATTAAGTTGGTGAAACTTGGACTTCGGACTACATTACATTAATAGAAACAGAAAGCAAAAACCTCTGACATTCTGGTCTTTTTGTTTGTGAGCTACCCTATGCTCTCACAGAATCACAGAATGTTAGGAGTTGGAAGGGACCTCGAAAGATCATCTAGTCCAACCCCCCTGCCAAAACAGGATCACCTAGACTAGGTTGCAGAGGAACGCGTCCAGGCAGGGTTTGAATGTCTCCAGAGAAGAAGACTCCACAACCTCTCTGGGCAGCCTGGTCCAGTGCTCTGTCACCCTCAGAGTAAAAAAGTTTTTCCTTATATTCAAATTGAACCTCCTATGCTCCAGCTTGCACCCATTGCCCCTTGTCCTGTCATTGGCTGTCACTGAGAAGAGCCTGGTTCCTTCCTCCTGACACTTGCCCTTTACAAATTTATAAACATGAATGAGGTCACCCCTCAGTCTCTTCTTCTCCAACCTAAAGAGACCCAGCTCCCTCAGCCGCTCCTCATAAGGGAGATGCTCCACCCCCTCCACCATCTTTGTGGCCCTGCACTGGACTCTTTCAAGCAATTCCCTGTCCTTCTTGAACTGAGGGTCCCAGAACTGAACACAATATTCTAAATGCAGTCTCACCAGGGCAGAGTAGAGGGGAAAGAGAACCTCTTTGGACCTACTAACCACACCCCTTCTAATACACTCCAGGATGCCATTGACCTTCCTGGCTGCAAGGGCACATTGCCGGCTCAAGGTCATCCTGCTGCTCTCCATGTCAAATAAGTACTGCACAACCTAAGTCTATCACAAATGTGTAAGGGACATCTTGAGGAAGCATTATGGCATTTCCTAACTTCTACTGAACAATAAGAGACAGGTAAATATACCTTAAAATTATATCAACTTCTGAATGAAAAAATAGTAAGGTAATAAGTTATTGATGCTCACAAATCTGACTGGCCAAGAAGCTGGAAGTCTTTATTTTCTGACGAAGCATCCTTAAAATACTAACACAGTTTTCATTTTGTCTGAGAAAGGATGGACACTTATGAAATTTAGAAGTGAATTAGAATTTTAAAAGATTTTTAGTCTTTTAGCATGATTAGTTGAAGCAGTTTCTCACATTTCTTACTTTGTAATCGACTGAAAAAATCCCACCTTCTGGGATTTGGCCAAGTACAACCATCCTATGTGTTTGATATTTAGTTATATTTACTGAGTAAAGACACCTTCAGTGGGAACTTATAAGGACCTAAAAGTGCTCTGAAACTATGCCTCTCTTCCTGAAATAAGTTACTTTGTATGTGAGGTGTGACACAGCAGTCTACTACCACGATTAGGAAGAGCCCTGGTTTTGTGATCCATATTGCTGACTGAGACTGCCAGACCTTGTGCCCCTCAAGCCCATCCTGTCCCACCAGAATGAAGTTCCATTCCACACAAGTCATTAACATGGTTAGAGTAGTTAACTTATAATTTGACATCATTTATGCCGACTGGAAGACAGATTACGATGGGAGTCAATCTTTCCTAATACAGGCATTATTTATACCTTTCCCAGATAAGCATTTAAACTCAACAGCTGCCAAAGTAAAGATTAGTAACAGCAATATATTTATGGCACAATAAGAGCTAGTGTGTCATCATTTGATTCTGTGAGCTTTTTCATGCTGAAAGTACAATATAAATTACTCAGAAGAGTAATTATAATCTGTTTAGGAAGAAACGCTTTAATAAATAATATAGTTTTTAGAAACTTATTCTACAATAGTGGTTTTTAGTGTGATGATTTTTATATTTGTTCAGAAATTTGTTTTCTACCTTTTTCTAAAGACAGATTAATTCAAAAAGCCTTTGATTATGCAACCTGTCAATGAAAAAAGAGAAAATTCCTCAGTTAAAGGTTATCTTAGTAAGGTTTAGGGAACTAGTATATGTTATATATATAAACAGTTTTTATTAATAGATGTGAGACCAACAAAGACGGAAAGAGCTATATTGACTGCATCTCTTTCAATCTTAAGACTGATGTCCTTAGTTGCTGAGTAAATCTGGTTTGATATTTCTCTTAATTCTTCCCCAAGGCCCTCAGGTACTCATGTTTCAGAAAGCATGCACATCAGATCCAGTGTATCAACACCTCATTATCCTCACCGTCTGTCTTGTGTAGTTCGATATTAATTCACAGATTCATATAACGTCTTTTTCTTTCAAAATGTCTAGATGCATGTACCTTGGTGATTCCTCTTGCTAACATAAGAAAAAAAGTCCTCTGGAGGACCACCTGTCCTTGCCTGGTACAATTCACAAATCTGCTAGCAGGTGGCATTATGAGCAGGGAAAGCTCCAGGGCCCAAAACACACCAAGTGTAAATACTAGTTATGCTGTTCATTTGAGTGGCAGTAGCACTGGGCTTACTGCTTTTATGATATTCCTCCTCTGTCACTAGAGTCTGGAAGATGTATTTTAAAGCTCAAGCCCTGCAGTTCTAGAGTATAGTGTGCATTCCTGACTGATTATCCCAAGGAGACTGCCTTAAAGCCCACTTACTTTTCCTTTCCCAACTCTTTTGTTTAGAAGACCTACTGATCTTCTTTAAAATTATTTCCAAATACTGGTGTGTCACTGCCTAGCTCATAATGGATCAGCTAGTGCTTGAAGGATTTCCGTACTCCATCAGTTATTGTGGAATGCAAGCATGTCATACCTGCTGCTAAAAGCAGCTATAAAGCACTGAAGAAATATCTAGGAGCTGCCTTTTACAACAGTTCCTACTTTCTGTGAAGGAAATGGAGTTCAGTACTCCAGTCTCCAGTTTAATACTCCAGTAAGGCCCAGGTACTTATTAAGTGCTCTATTCAAATGAGTGTTACAGTTCAGCTTCATAAAAATAATGGTTGCATTTCAGATACTTTCATAACTAAAGCCATATATTGTGAGTTTAAAGTTTTGCAATAATGCAGTTTATATCTCTATCACTTAGCTGATTGTGTTTTCCTAATAGTCTGCCTGTATGACTTTGAAATTTAAATTAAATACATAGGGAAGCACGGCTAGGTTGTTTAGCTTTCTGCAAAATTAAGATACAGTACACTATGGAGAAGGCCTGAGAAAATCAGATCTGTACAACAAAAACAGTTGTTTTTGTGGGATTTGTGCCTTGTTTGCTTTTAGGTATTGGATTATGTGTAGGAAATTCTGACAATGACTCTTTTTTAGCATAAATATTTTTATTAATTCAATATTTAACTATGCTAATTTCTATGAACAAAAACACCCAAGCAAACATCAGACAATTCCATTCCTGCACACACTCACTCCTGTTTTCCTGTGTCAAATGTATAGATGCATATGTTGATACCTACCTCCTACGCCTCTACTTGAATCAGATAAGCCTTTTCACAGATTCCTTTTTCAGTCTTATGCCAAAATCTTACACTCCAGAAAAAAGATAAGTTCTCTCAGTTTCCCCTGGCCATGTCATGAGTATGCAGGGTACTACTTGCTTCTTCAAAATGGATGTCTTCAAGGAGATAATTTTTTCAGGAGTTAGGGGCATAGAATATGAGATACTTTCCATTTGACTTTCTAGCAAGGATCTGCATGACACTTAAGTCAACAGTGTTAAACAACTTTAGGAACTGATTTAGTCAAGACTTCCTTTTAGCTAAAGGGAAGACTGCAGACAGCTAATGAGTCTTGTCCATGTAGCTAAACTCACCCTCCAACAAGATAATGGGATCAAAATTCTTATAGGAATCATGATGATACTAGCTGCTCACAACTTTATTAGCAGTAACCATAAATGTTACATTCCAGATAAGAAGTAGCAAGATTTAGTTAAAGTCAAGGAAGAGTTTCCCAGGTAGCATCCTTGAGATTATTTGTATCAAAGGAGATAGTATTTTTCATTAATTTGCAAGGGTAGATAATTTCATTTATTATTTTCACCATAAGCAAACACTTTTCCACTGCTGTTGAGAACTCAACTGAAAAATAATAACCTAATATACTGGCAGCTACCTTGTTCTACATCTTCTCAGCAAAGTTGTTCATTCCACAGTGGATTGGATCCAGGACTCTCTCTTCCACTTTGCTTTAAGCAGCACATTTCAAAACTGCTTTTATTAACATCTGAACCTCCATGTCTTGAAGTGATGTTCAGCCACAGTGGTTGAAGTTATTAAACTGAAATTATGAATACATTTCTGAAAGAATGAATACATTCTGGAAGGCTTCTTATGTCATTCCTTCCCATGCACACCTGCATGGGCAACCTAAGCTGAATTTGTCTTGCAACCAGAGAACTCCTTACAGCTTTGCAAAATTACTCATTAATGAGGCTAGATCAAAGTCAAAGCAAGGATCATGAACCACCAACTTGCCTTGTAACCGATTTTCATTCTTCCTTCCCTCTTCATTTATCTCCCTTCTTTTGCTTCCTAGCCTCCAGGCATTATGTGAACACTAGGGGAAAGCATGCACTGCATTCTTTATGTGTACATAGCAAAAGATACATAAATACATTAACCATGTTTTAACTTCTCACTCCCCTCTACACTTTCAGTGCTTTGTATAAGATATTCCATGACAAATCTAGTTTTTTACTTCTTGCAGCTAACGTACTTTATTGTCTGGCCTGTACTTTACCAGCAAACAATTTTAAAAGTCTAGATTAATGGAAACATACAGATGATTTGGATATTAAAACTCGACTAATAAGCCTAACAGCCAAAATCCATTAATAGCCAAACTACTCAAGATTTTGCTGAGGGTATAGGTAAATTTCCAGATTTCCTCAAGAGAAATCAACTGTGAGGAATTGTTTTAATTTTAACTAAAATAACAGGATGCTACCAATGAAGGATTGCAACCTGTTACCATCATTCCATTTTTCAGCACTTTGAGTAAAGACAATAAAAGCTGAATAAGAAGCTCAAAAGTTATCCCCTGAAACAACATCAAACCATGGACCTGTTCTAAGGTTACAGTCAACAAAGTTAATAATGCTTAGCAAGCAGCAACAGCTCTAGCACTGTTAGCAAAATGCCCACAAGTACACAAGGAAAGGAAAACATGTTCAGGAGCTAGTCACAGTTTAGAAGTGAAAAGATCTGTTGTTAGGAATGGTGCAGTAAGATCAGCTGTGTTTCTTTTTTTACTCATATGTATAATTTTTCAGATCTGTTTTTTGTTCCTAAACACTCCAAATGCTCTTTTCTCTAAAATAGACATTACAGTCCTTTGCTAGAACTCTTACAGTTAAAAGCAGCCCAATACTCATTAAGCAGAATGTGCATGTAATGGAATGATAAGAAAGAGTTTCAGTTGTAAGGTACTAAGGACTATTATAAAAAAAACATAATTTAAAAAAAAATGAAATAAAATGCCTCTGCCTAATAAAAAAAATGCCATCCACTCCTATCCTCACTAATTAGCTGGTTAATACTGTCAGCTGAGAGGCCAAGGAAATGAAGAACAGAACTACCCTCTCAATCCAGGTGCTACCTCCAGGGCACGACAGAAACATGTTGGCAGAGGAGCAAGAAAACTTGCCCTAGTGCTCCTGGGCTATGCCTAAGGATGTCTTTTTTTCTTGTGCAATAAATTTACTAAAAATGGCATTAGAAGAAAAAAATTATGAAACATCTTGACAGTCTCTTTTAAAGTTTGTCAAAGATTTAATAAACTATTGAAAGGACAGCAAGCCTGTCAAGGTGTAGATGGCTATGTGCCTGAAAACCCTTCCATGCTGTCCATTACTACAGCTAATTCAGCCCCAGGCTGGATTAATTTGTATGATGTTAAAAAGCCCTTCCAGCTACCCAAAAGTGTCAAAGAAGGCTAGCACAGACAGAATGCTTGGGAATACAGCCATTGCTATTGCACTGAGGGAATACAACCAGGTGTCCACTTTCTTATCTTTATACAAGATTTTCTATTATATCAAGGCTAATCCTTGCCTCTTGTGCAGACACATAGTAAATCGAGTTAGAAAGAGCTAGACTGATCATGGAGGAAACTTTCTCAGAGCAAAGAGCACCCTAAGACTAGTACACCCATAACTGTTGACAAGTGAGATAGAAAAGGCTTCCACTTATTTCAGCAATAAACAAGGGCATCTCACTTAAATCCAAAATGGGGTAAATTTATTAGTCACTATAAAATTTAAGCCTATTGCTCCTTTTTTCTTTCCAGATCCACAGGGACTTTTAGAAGCACTTTATTATTGACAACAACAATGTACCTGAGTTACATCCCATATTAAAATACCTGCATAAGTGAGAAAATTCCGGAGGTTTAGATTTTTTAATTATCTTTATATGCCTAAGGAGGTGAAACATGCACTTAAAGTATAGAAGAGAAAGTCAGCAGTGACACTTTGTCAACAAATTTCATCTGTCAGGTAGGGATGCACACTGGAAAGTGACTATAAAGTTATCCATATTCTAGTATCATGTTCATTCAAAAAATGGTCTTATGAAAACAAGACTTCCTACTAAGGAGTATACAGAAAATAAAGTACAACTCTTTTTTCGTAACTCTTCCAGTACTGTTAATAACAAACATTTTGAGAACACCAGCCAAGAAAATAAGTTTAAAATGGTAAGGTTTTTGTAAGTGTTACCAATTTCTCAGACTTTGAGAATGCAGTCACCTAACATTACAAATACATATATATATATGTTTTTAAATAGGATAATCTAGGATACTGATGCAATTTTTTCATTACAGCACTTGGTACTGTAAGTAAAAAATATCAAATATTGTGAAGCTCATACTGCTAATGCTAAGAAATGTTATAAAAAATTGGGTGAGGGTGTGCATTATGAAGAGTGTGGTCAGAGGGTCGAGGGAGGTTCTCCTCCTCCTCTACTCTGCCCTTGTGAGGCCGCATCTGGAATACTGTGTCCAATTCTAGGCTCCTCAGTTCAAGAAGGACAAGGAACTACTGAAGAAAGTCTAGCGTAGAGCCATCAAGATGATGAGGGGACCATAGCATCTCTCATATGAGGAAAGGCTGAGAGAGTTTGGGTTTTTTAGCTTGGAGAAGAGGAGGTTGAGGGGAGATCTCATTAATGCTTACAAATATCTAAAGGATGGATGTCAGGAGGATGGGACCAGACTCATTTCTGTTGTGTCCAGTAGCAGGACAAGGGGCAATGGTCACAAACTAGTACACAGGAGATTCAACTTAAACCTAAGGAAAAATTCCTTTACTATGAGGGAACAGAGCACTAGAGCAAGCTGCCAGGAAAGATTGTGGAGTCTCCTTCTCTGGAGACATTCAAAACCTGCCTGGATGTGTTCCTGTGTGATCTTTTCTAGGTGATTCTGCTCTAGCAGGGGACTTGGACTAGATGATCTTTAAAGAGCCCTTCCAACCCCTGCCATTCTGTGATTCTGTAATAATAACAGAATTTACAGCATAGTGTTTCTGTTTCAGGAAATAAGATAGTGTTCCCAAACTACTTTTCTTATTCCTGATTATTGGAAGGTCTGTTGCCACTGTAGTTGTCCTTCCCAGTCTGAACATTTTTGTAATGGAAATTAGATACAGAACTCCGTATTTTCCCTTTATTAGCTTCCACACTAGTGAATGACTTAGAAGTAGCTGAAAGGGAACATGTTGTAGAGAGGTGGGTGCTAGTCTCTTCTCCCAGATGATGGGGGATAGAACAAGGGGAAATGGCACCAAGCTGTGCCAAGGGAGGTTCAGGTTAGAGATAAGGAAGACGTTCTTTACTGAGAGGGTCGCTAGAAGCTGGAACAGGCTGCCCAGGGAGGTGGTGGAGTCACCATCCCTGGATGTATTTAAAAAGCGTGTAGATGAGGTACTTAAGGATATGGTTTAGGGGGTAGACAGGAACGGTTGGACATGATGATCTCAGAGGTCTTTTCGAACCGAGCGATTCTGTGATTCTGTGATGTTGCAACCCTGCACTATTAGAACTGATGGCAATTTAAAAGAATGACCATCTTCCATAACGCTATACATTCTAAAGGTCCAAGATGTTCATTTAAGCATAACTCATTAATTGACTGAAGGAATACACACACAAAAAGAGGTAAGAGGTATTGTAGAAGAAAGGTTTAAAAAGGAAATTTAGAAAAAGACAAAGGAACAGGGAGTCAACAAGATTTCAGAAAGATTGATTAGATGTAGGAATAGACTGTGTGCCTAATAGGCATGCTTATCTCTGTAGATATTTTGTCCTTTATTTTCATTTACTATCTGCCCCTATGGGTCCATTATTCCAGAAAACTGCGGATATTTTGTAACAGCATAAACATAATATAAATTGATTCTAAGTAATCAAACTTGCCAAGACTTTTTCACTGTTTGTGTGTACCACAACTCATTTACAGAACAAACAGCACTGAAGATGGCAGGGCCTGAATATTTCTGGAGGGGATAATCAAACAAAGAAAACCATAATATTATGTTAGATTTATAAAACTGGAAATAACTATAATCAAGTTGAAAACAAAACCACCTATAAACACAATTATTTACTTTTTGGGACTAGTCTTCTACCGCTGCACTATGTACCCTATTTGAAGGCAAAAGCACTATGCAGAAGTATCTTGGCAAGCTATTCTTCTTAATCCATTTTTAAATGCATTGGAGTTTAGCTTATTTAGTCTACCAAAAATGAGATGGCACAATCATCAAAAATAAAGAGCAAATAAATACTCGTGATAAATAAAGGAGGAAGAGGAACTGCTTATGCTAAAGAATAATAATGATAATGGCAGAAAAAACAGATTATGATAAACTACGAGAGGAGTACATTTCTTCTGGAACTTATTGTACACCAGTAGCCATTAGCAAAATCACATTTTAAGCACATAAATGAGAGTTAAAATATACTATTTTTAAGATTATATCTATAATTACATGAACAGATTTATATAATTCAATGCCTGTTATAATAAAGGACAGAATTTGATGACTAGTCTGCTATGGCATTTCTATATTCAGAAACTTACTAATGCTTTAGTTAAAAATGTACCAATTCTTCTAGCAGTTCATTCTCTTTCTTTTCTCAGTCTACTGCATTCTGTAGAATTTGGATGTGCTTGCAAATAAGCTTTCTTGTACTTCTAATTCTGATTTACAGTAAAGATTAATTTACTCAAGAGGTATAAACTAGTTTCCTCAATCTTTAATGTCATTAAAAACACTGACTTTGGACTACTTTTTCCAGAAATTAACAAACTATCCTCTGACAGTGACTAATTCACTGGTAGCCTAAAAATCAAAAGTTGTTCTAATTTCTGAATAATTGTACCTTTAACTCTCCATATAGTATAATATAAAAAAATACAAACGACAGAGCCTGCATTTCTGTTCATTCCCAGTTGTGTTAATGCAGTATGTTCTCTATTTACCACTCATAGTACAATAGAGAATTAAGCTTTTGTTTGAGATTATCAAGGGAGGACACAGCACATCTCAGGAAGGGTTCTGAAATAGTTCAGTCTACTGAACTGGTTCAGGCTACTGAAGACCCAGGTTGCAACTGCTACAGAGATCACAGTAAGTAAGACAAGTAAGGAAGGCTTAGTTACTGTCCATGGCATT
>NW_010202450.1:18217-26800 GCF_000695765.1 Mesitornis unicolor
TCTCTAGTTAATGAAACCCTGACCTCCTTCAATTTATTAGTCCTTTTGCTGCATTTCCATCTCCAATTGCAGAAGAAGGACTGTGTATGGAGGTTATCAGTCAGGCTTACAGGTATTTTATTGCTTCCATTTTGACTGTTGGTCGGTATGATTTTGACTTGCTGTTGAAACTCAGTTGGCATTGAAGACAATCTCTTGAACCCACAGCTCCATTTTGATCTCACCTTGTCACCTCCTTGCAAGGTACACAAGGCAGGATCATCACAACACACTTTGGTCATACTTGCAGCATAGAAAATATGCAAGTCTGGGACAATCATGAAGTTCATATGGACACTGATATCTACCTAAGAAAACCATGGTATTATGCTGTTGCCTTCAGTGACAGTGTGCCCAGGGTTCTCCTGTAAAACTAAACCTGGGTGCATTCTCTGTTTGCTACAAACTTTTCTGATCTGAAACAATGAGGACTCAGCTACAAAGATACCTGTGCTCTAAAAAAAAAAAAGGTAAATGGACTAGTTGAGTAGTACTTCTGCTGACAAGGAGTGTAAAAAAACTTATAGGTACATAAAAATGGGATGTCTACTGAAGATTTTTTTTTCTGAATGGGTACTTGATTAAAAATGTTACTGTTATTATTATGCAAACAAAGAAAAATGCAAATAATTCTGTTTGCTTTTGGCTAAGTCAGTAACTGACTTAAAAAAAATAGACTACATCACAGTGGTCTGCGTAATCTTTGCTCACACCCATAATGCTTGCACAGACAAGAGGAGAGAACGAAAAGGAAAGGGGAAGCTATATAAAAGAGGATCATCTCAATGATCAAAGCACAAGGGAATTGCCTTTACTGCAACAACCAAAGAAAAGTGGAGAAACTGGATCCAAAAGCAATGTACTGTAGCCAGAGGTGTCAGAAGTAATATCATTTGGCTCAAGCTTGACAATTTAGTGCAGTGGTAACTCTCCTCTAAACTTACTGCCTTTGTACATTTCTCAGTGCAATCCTATTCTCCTGTTCTGTTATAGAAGCTGAATGTACATCAATATGTCTCTTTCTCTTTAGTTTCTTTTATGGTTATGACTAGTATGTAATGTCTTTTTCTCAATGTTCTCCCTGTAATGATCCCTGTCTCCCACCAAATCCACAGTGTAAACAAGATATGACATTCCTCCAGTGCAGCCATGTTTAAATTGAAATATTAGAGGAACCACAACGCACTTCAGCCCTCTGCTTTTACAGTACTGAGAGTTATGTATGCAATAGTCATTGTTTACTACTTTCATATGAAAACAATGAATGAGGGGATGGTATTTAATGAAAGACTTTACAGTTGATAATCACATGATGAATCAGTCATGGCCTTTGCAAAATACTTGAAAATAAAGCCACACTTGTCATAAAGCAGATAAGCACATTTCTGTCTTCTTTAATTGGTAAATATTACATCTACAAGATTTTTCTGGTTGCTTTAACTTTTGATAGAGAATAAAGTTTTATGTGAATTTAAAAAAAAATAAATATGGAAATAACAACCAAAGAACAGCTGCAAGGTTGATCTTTCTCTACACCACAAAAGGGAGAGAAAAACTGGTTACAATTGTATAAGAATCTCATCAGTTTGTAGGAGGAATTTCATGCCAGAACCATGACACATTCTAGACTGATGCAGATGGAGAATAGTGAGGCTACAAAATGAAGCACTACTATAGAATAGAAGTATGGGTTGCTGCAGTAGAGTCTGGTGATCTTCATCCACTGCTGTTGTAAGGTGGAGAACAAGGCCTGCTGAGTGTAAATGAATAACTGTCATGGCCTACATCAACTACTCTTAAAATAACTTTGTCTGGTTCAACTGAATGTGAAATAACTATACTCTGTTCCTATATCAGAGGGTAATTCTGGTACTGTCCTTACATATATGTTAGGACAGAGAATGAAAATATCCTTTCATTAACCTTCCTCCACAAAGGAACAAGTACATTTATAACTCTTCATAACCTTTAAAAACCAAACAAACAAAACCCCACAAACAAACAAACTAAAAAAAAAACAACAAAAAAACCCCAACCACACAACCTTTTAGTACACTGATAATAAATATAATCAAATGGAATCTAATATTCTGGAGAACTGAAGCAGAGGACAAAACGTGGTCAGCTGTGGCCATCCAGGACTTGCTTATGGAAACACATAATCCATTCCCATGGCCAGATCTTGAAACAATTATGGGTAAATCTTTCCTGACAAATGTTGTCTAACCTGTTCTTTAACACGTTTAATTGCAGCCTTCCCAGGCAGTCTATTCCAACACTTATCTGTCACTATCTTCTTGTGTTTCCTACCCAATCTCTAACTTGGGTTTCTCTTATAACAGTTTAAAACCTTACTCCTATGCTCAATGAAAATTAAGAAAAAAAAAATTCTTTCGACTTTACAGTTACATTATTTTAAGATAATTGAAGATAGTTCCCTTAATTCTCTGTTTCTTTGCCTGAAGAACAACAGTTCCTACTGCCATCTCTTGGAAGGCATTTTTCTTGTATCTTTCTTGATTCAGCAATCTCCTTGTAGTTCTTCCCAAGTAACCCACACCTCTCTTGGAGCAATTCATAAGACAGTTACACCCAAACCGCTAACCTATGCATAGCTGTAGAGTAACACATGTATAAACTTTAATATCTTTTTTTTAATGTTTCTGAAATATTGCAGTGAAACTACAATACACAGTATACTCCTCCCTCAGCTTTCAGAATTTGAGGATAATATCAGTACCTCAGTAATCTGACACACATCAGAAACCAGGCAAACAGGGAGAAAGACATAGAGCTGTTGGAGCAGGTCCAGAGGAGGGCCATGAAAGTGATCAGAGTGCTGGAGCACCTCTCCTACGAGGACTGACTGAGAAAGTTGGGGCTGTTCAACCTGGAGAAGAGAAGGCTCCAAGAGGACCTTATTGTGGTCTTCCAGTTCCTGAAGAGGTCCTATAGGAAGGATGAGGGGGGACTTTTTACAAGAGCAGGTAGTGATAGAACAAGAGGGAATGGCTTTAAACTGGAAGAGATTTAGACTAGATATTAGGAAGAAAGTTTTTACTGTGAGGGTGGTGAGACACTGGAACAGGTTGCCCAGGGAAGTGGTGGATGCCCCCTCCCTGGAAATGTTCAAGGCCAGGTTGCACAGGACTTTGGGCAACCTGGTCCAGTGGGAGGTGTCCCTGCCCATGGCAGAGGGGTTGGACTGGATGATCTTTAAGGTCCCTTCCAATCTAAACCATTCTATGATTCTATGATTCTGGAGTCCTCACTATTGGTGTCATTCCAGCTTTTGGGTTAGTAATGGACTGATGAGGAAAAAGACCTCTAGTATTGATCTCCAGAGGAATGTGAGCATTACAATAAACATATGGAAATAACCACTCCCTGGATTAAATTATATAGGTCTGTACAGGGTGTGGGAGACAGCAGTCTTGACTTGGGAAGAAATGAGAAAAATACAGTACCATTCAGGCTAAAGCAGTAATATCTACTAGCAAAAAAACAACCACACATTGAAGATGATTGTCAGCTTGGTGTTTGGTATGAGGTTGTATACACTTCCTTCAGCTCCAGTTTCTAATATTCATCTTTGGATTCTTTTTGCCATCTTCTTTCTTATACAGTTAAGTATTATTTCTATGGCTGTTTTTAAGTTGCTATTGAATTTTCATATCAAGTCTTTGAATCTCCATTAAAAAATCTCACAAACAGCATCAGAAATATGTGTCAAAGGTAAACATTTTTTAAGAAATTAACTTTGTGCCAACTACCTTGGGCATTAGCATAGATTTGGGGAAGAAAAAAGTTTGAGCAGGTCCTTCTGCCTTTCTCTACTCACAGTTTAAAGGAGAAGGAGTTAAAGTTTTCTGTATCATATTGACTATGGAATCACTCATGATATCTGGATATTCTCATGCTTTTAATAACAGTCTGAATTTCCACAGATAAGATAAGTCTTTCTCTCTTTAGGCTTTGAAACATTTACCTGAGCCTTTTACTTTTACCTTTGATACCAGTTCTTATATAGACTACTTGTACTTTTTGGATTCCTATTTATGGTCTTACATGGTAGATGAGGAAAGAGAACACATGAGAGAAATAATCAGTTTTAGTTATCATCTTCATTAATTTTTCTTATAATTCTGTAATCTTTTTTTTTCATCTTAACTGTACAACCGTTCTGATTTTCTGAAATCCACTAGTAGATATTCCTAATTACCACTTCATTTATTGGTGCTCTTTCTTTTTCAAAGTTACATATTCTCCTTGGGCTTTATTTCTTCATGCAGAAGATTTCCAGGGCTTTTTAGACATTTTATAAACACTCATATGTATTTATACACACAGACTTATTCAAGTATTTCAAGATAAATTGTTTTCTATTTAAACAAGGAGACCACTTTCAGCAGAAAGCAGAAATAGTTACATCCTCTATACTTTCCTAAAGAAAAATTCCTGATCCTCTTTATCAGTTTTTTTATTTCAGGTTACCATAGTAGAGACTGTCAAGACAAACAAAACACCTCTCAAAGATCCGAAAAACTGATTTTCCAAAGGCAAGATACCCATTCCCCCACTGCTCCAAGGCAGTGAAGTGCAGACCAAGCAGATGCATGCAGTATATGATTATGGAGGAGTGATTTAGCATCACTGAATGCAAAATTTTCTCATTCTGAGTTTTCAGGCTGACTTGGGCAGCACAAGACATTTTTTTAGTTGAAGAGGAGTTTAGATTCAGTTCTCATTCTGTTCTTCACTATTAAGCTCAGGCTGGTAACAAGGATTGTGGAGTTTATGAAGCAGGCACTGATTTCTTGTGCACTGGAATAAAAGAGCTGATCACTGCTTTAGCTATATGATAAACCTTTTGATTAGACCTTTTACTAGAACAAGCAATTTACTTCTTGTTGCTCTTGTTTGGAAGGCAGAATTATCAAATAAATTCATGGTACTCTATTTTGATAACAAATAGGGGTAACTGACACCATGGTATGATAAGTTAAACAATTCCCAATGTAAATATTTATTATAAACACTGATAAGAAATGTTATGGTATTATCATATGGTCATTAACCTCTATTTTAGGTGCTGTTGATCACTAATCTGTTTTGAAACAGCAAAATAATTCATTAGAAAAATGAGGAAGTATTTTAATGAAATTGAGTTTTATTATCCAACAACTTGGCCAATGCAAGGAACACTTCTGAGGAGATATAAATTTTATTGAACGATCAATCCCAACTCTATTGTCCACATAAGTATTTATCTAAGTAGAGCCTGAATCCTCTTCTGAGTTAACAAAGGTCTGTGGGACTTTGCTAAAACAGGAGAGATTTGCCTAAGCAGATGGTTCTACTGGAACACAGCTTAATTTTTAAGTAGTTTGTGTACAGTCCAGTTCTACCACATCAGCTATTTCCAAAATTATTGCAACGACAAATGTCTACATTCAAGGAATGCCACCTATTACTGTCTTAAAAGATTATATTGGAAAGCAAGAGTCTGCACAAACAAGTCCCTATATACGTACTTCCCTGATAATCCCACTGACCTTCAGGGAGTTCAGAACATAAAAGTCTTGCTGCATCTTTGCTTGAGTTTCTAACATAATGTCACAACCATGGCTTGCATCAGCCAGGACATTTACATGGTAAACTATGTTTTATAAAACTACTTTGTTATTTCTCTTTGGCAGCACTGTTGGTCTCTTTGGAACCACCCATTTAACAACATATAGAAATATCTGTGATATTAGAGCTATAGGAACCTTTGTAATTTTTTAATTCTACTGTAACCTGTCATTGATACAAAATTTCTAAATTTTTAATTGCTTTATTGTCCAGTGAGAAATGTAATCAAATTTTTGTAATTGTTAACACGAATTTTATTTTAATGACATCAGCACGGGGTCATGGATTTGATATTGTGACTACATACTGTCTAGGATTCCTAACTGAATGTGTTTAAAAGGATGATTTATTGAGTTTTCACATTAAAATACACAAGCCTCCTTCTGCAGAATGTTGCTGCATTTCTTTTCTTGCTAGCATACAATAGCGTATGAAATCTGAGGCCGAACAATGAAATAGCAGTCTAAAAGGTTAAGGACCCTTTGATCAAGGTATTAAGGACTCTGTTCACAGACGAACTGTTGTGCTTCCAAAGTTTTATGTTAAAAGTTAATATGCTTAAGATAATCAATCTCAGCTGCACTAGACCTTCAGTAATTTTGTTTCTATCATCAAGCAAACCTTATGGGGTTGAATATAGTGGTAGTTCATAATGAAGCACTTCATATAGAAGCAGCTGTCTCCTCACCTGTTTCCCAGCCCATCTAGAGGCCTGGAGAAATTCTTCAATTTAGCAGGCAAACTTAAGTCATTATTAGAAATGACAGGAAAACCTGATGAAATTGTACTTTCAATTGGAAAACAAAATTGCAATCAGACCAACATGATTTCCTCATGGTCTGACCATGCTAATGCCAAGTCGAGACATGGGCAAATGTATTTAAAAGTCATAACGGAGTATTACCATGCAATCTCTTTTTACTGGCCCTTATTAATATAAAACTTCAATTTGCATGTAAATGCGGTCAACTTTCATATCATCAAAATACATGAGGCCTGGGAAAGTAATGAATTGAAGTTTGATGCGGCAATTACTGACGTTTATAAAGAATTTTAAAGAGGTCATTCTAGCCTTGGCTGAGAAAATGAGGAAATCAACAGGGAATATTGTCAATATAGCAACAGTGGGAGTTGGAGTCAGTCCCAGGTGTTAGAAGGCCAGATGATGATTAATAGAGAGGGAGTATGAAGCCTTTCACCCAGAAGGACTGGGCTGGACCTGAGGCTCAATAACAGAGCTCTCATGAAAAGGTTCTTGCTGGGTTCCTACTTTAGCTGCCTTGCAATATGTTCCAGGGGGAATAAAGTAGCAAGTGTTTATGAGAGAGAGCAGTGCTGAAGGTTTAATTGGGCTCCACATCCTTTCAGCTCCCTTCAGTAGTTGATATGCAGTTTAACCTTTTTTTCCCCACCTCAGATACTCCAGTGCCACTGGGATTTTAATAAGACACTAACTTGATAGCTTGCAAAAACACTGACTTCGAGGCTAAATTGAGTTAAACTGCCTTATTGTGTTGTAATGTCCATTTATAAATTTCTTGTCTTTATAAACAAAGCAAACAAAAACCTAAAAAATCATTTCATCTCGCTTGAACATTTTTTTAAATCTGAAGAGGTGGGGTTTTTTCCCCTTTTTTTCCCTGTTCACTGAAGAATTTCAGATAGAGGAGAAACTTAAATGAGTGAAAAAATCAATGCAGAAATGAAAACAGAACTATGCAGCTCTTGTACTTCTCTAAATACAGATCCCACTTACACAAGGCAAAAGCATTCCAAAGCACATCCAGCAAAGGTATGAACCATTACACAGAGAGCCCAAAACAGTGAAGGGTCAGTCCCCAGGTTTCTCTTGCTGGCTCAGGCTGACACATGTTGTGCATGGTGGTAGCCAACTGACTTCAGCATGCCTTGGCTTAGTTTTCTCATCTATAAATAGAAATCTATAATATGTTTATCTTCACAGGATTGGAGATGAAACTTAATTAATAAATGTTTATTAAGTGCTTTCGGATCTTAAAGTGGAAAGTAATAAATATGTTTCTAATTTTTTGTGGAATTTTTTTTTTACTGTTCTCATTAAAAGCAAGCCATATAGCTGGTAAATTGTTTCTTCTGCACAAATAAAATCAAGGTCACCAGTAAGTATTAAGGAAAATTAAATAATGGAAAAAAAATCAATTCATCTATAGAACAAGATTAATTTGAGTTTTCTTAATTCCTTCTACTCCTGTTTTCTCCTTTTGTTTTTAAAACCTAATTTTCAGTTACACTATTTCAAATAAATCTCCAGATTAGTTAAACATTTTAAGTTACATTAATTAAAGTAAGATAAGCATGTCTTGCATGCTACAGTACATTATTTTTATATAGACAGAATAAGCTTCAATGAACTTTAAGAAGAAGTAAGCAAAGACTCTGACCAGCACTTTGAAGTGTTATTATAAAAAGTACTTTTTTATTGTCACTTCTGATTTTCGTAGGGATGCATTTTCAGCTCTGTAGCTCAAGTAAACATTTGAAAATGTTCACTGACAAACTGAAATTCTCAGAGCATCTCTTTCCAAAACTTTACCAGGCTTATAGACAGACTGTTCTCCCAAGGGATGGCATGGGAAATCAATGTTTATATTTCTATAACCCTTGAGATTCCTTGGCCTAAACATTTGTAACTCTCAGTAATCTGGATGGTGAGTGATAAAGGGACTGCTATTATTACATAATGATGGTTGAAAACATTGAAGAGGCAACATTTATGGTCCGCTACACTATTCTCATTTCCTAAACATTTTCCTAATATATTTACAGGATCCAATATGTATTTGGGGGAAGGTATAGTTTTTTGGCAGGCTTGAGAACAAGAGTGAATACTGAGAAACAAAAATAGCAAGAGGGGAGGGGAGACCATAGATT
>NW_010202450.1:26831-43509 GCF_000695765.1 Mesitornis unicolor
CTTTACAAAAAAATTAGGAATAAGGATTTATTTTACTACTCTATGAATGAAGAGTATCTCTATGTGTGTAAAAAACGATCAGTCGCTATTAATGTAGTTGGATCTGCATTATCTGGTACTTTCTTCAATGTTTGACACCATAAACAGTTAAGTACACTTAATCTTGGGGAACAAAGCAAGAAAAGTCTTTTATTAAGGACAACAGTTTTGATGATCCTATATTTTAACTCCTGAAAAGCAAGTAGATAATGTAAAAAAAATTCACGTGTACCAAAAGTCTGAATCACCAACTCATGTTAGATGGATGATAAACCAGACTTGTGGACAAAACAAGTTCAGAAAACCCTGGAAAACATTTTTGTTTCTTTAGCTGGCAAAATATTTCTGCAATATAATATGAATTAGGGAAATATATAAACCCTATTGTACATATAAACATGGTTTTGAGAATTTAATAATAGTAGTATAGGAAAAAGGTACCAGATAGAATGTTATGTTTGGAATACATTTCATGCAATGAGACTTGGTGGCAGACCACAGATTCCACAGATGAAAAGAGTCCGTATCTATAGATAGTCTATCTACAGAATTTTTAAAATATCACTTAGAGACTTTTTGAATCAAGCACTGAGGAAGCAGTGACATTTTGGCACAAGTGCTGATTCCACTTCAAAGGAAAAATGAGATTAAGTCCATGGGTCTAGACTAGCATGGAGTCCTCAGTACTAACAGTTTCACTCTACAAAGCTGGTCTTAATGATTCTCACTTAATGCTCCATCATAGATACATGGGTCGTTATAGTCATGGCATGAAAACACTTCATGTCACAGTTCTTACTTCCGAACATGACGCCATGACTGGTGACCCCTGCCTATTTCTATTTGTAAATGGGTCACCGACCACCAGAAACACAAGAGTCTTGAAATCATAAAGAGCCAGGAGGAAACCCAGAAAAAAGAAACTCTAGTGGGAGGAAGCAGATGGGGAGTTCTAGTCATTACTGATCAGATTATTCATTCATTCATGTTATGGGCTTAATAGACAGGAACAGAACCAAGTCCAGTTAACAGAGACCAGAAACTTATGTATGAGCTTACTCACTACCCTGAACTTTATAGATGATCTCAATATAATTTGCCTGACTAAAGCATGACTTGGTTATGACTAACCTTCCTAGCTTATTAGGGATCTTAGGAAGAATTGGGGACCACCCATTCCCTCTCCATTCATCTTTAAACAACAAGAAAGTTTAGGTGCCTGAACATCTGTCTGTCTGTTCAGAATGCAGTGCTTCTAAGCACAAAAAGAAAATGCCTTCAGAAAATAAAAATAATGTAAAACCAATTTTGTCTCTGTTGTAGAGTAGTTTTGGAACTTACCTTGACGTGTCTTTGGGAATTACTCAGTGCTTCAAAACCACCATGTTATATAGGATGTTTGAATCCTTCTCTGAGATTCAGATAGCTGTGATTGAGAAATCTCAAACCAATCATTCACACAAATTATCAACTAAACTTACTGCAAGTAGAGCTTCTCACCCAGGCCTCCTCTACTTTTTTTTTTGTTTTACTTTTTCAAATCACCTACCTAATTTGCTCTCAAGTTTGTTTTTCCACTTCATTTCATGCATCTTTTACTCTGACCCTGCCCTCCACCTCTCCTTCTCTTTTACCTTACCTTACTTCCACTTTTCTACCCTTCAATGCCTTTAAATTCTCCCAGCTCAATTATGGAATCATCTGATCTCAAGACTTGATTTTAGGACCCATGAAATGTGCCACACATTGTGCAGAAGCAATCCTTGCTGTCTGAAGGTTTATTCTTTTCCCAAAGTATATGTATGCACTTTAAGATAAGTTAAATTTTTAAAAGATAATAATTTATGCTATACTACTATAGAGCAAGATAACAAAGTTATTAAAGAGATAAGACTGTCAATGTCCTTCTGTGGCCCTGAATCCACATGGCACAATAGGTTTTCTTCAGCAGTGGTGAGCAGAAGATGCTTGGAGAAGAGTCAAAGAACAGAGCAAGCATACAGTAATACTTTCTGGTCTATCTTCTACTGGGAGGACTAGCCCAATACTGACTTCATGGTCAGTTCATTGACAAAGAAGACTGCATTAGCAAATTTATAATCTGACCCTTGACTTTATAGAGTTCTTCTCTCCATTATGTTACAGGAGTCTTGTTTCAGGAACTAATAACAAGAGAAGCATCGGATTTGTTCCTAGTTGAGTGGAAAAAGCTATATTAAGACCTGGAGGGGCAGGTAACTCTGCATTAATACACAGCTGGTTATCAGTAGCTGGGAACAGCCTACACTGTGATGCAACAGCAGGCTTTGTTATGCCTTTTGTATGCCTAAAGGTCACAATTTTCTTTGATCACAACACCTTTTAAGCCTCAGTCAGCAGTCGAGCTGACCCTGAAACTCTGCCTCCTCAAGGCTCAAGTGCTAGAATTTTTGCAGCATGCAGTTCAGTTCAGCAGCCAGTAGTACTTCAGATGAGATTTGTTGCTTTTTACTCAGCTTTTGCTGTTTACTCAGCTTTTTCATCACTGATTTGAGTTACAATGCATTTAGATCTCTGGAGCTTCCTAAATGTAGAGCTGAGCTAGTTACTCTTTTCAATGGCTTTATGAAGTGCCCCTAGAAGTCTAATAGGTTCTAGAATAGCAGAGATTTTCTACAGTTCTGATCGGGCTAAATTATGGCTTTTCAGCATAATAAAAATTTTTTCCAGGTCACTTCTGTACCAAAGCTGGTTGTTTAAATTAAAAATTTGTGTCACCAAGTGAATGTTTCTTCCATTTGGTGAAAAAGGTCAGAAATTTTCTTCCTAAAGATCCCAGGTAGTCCATTATACAAAAAGTAAGATCACAAAATATTTTCAGATTTCATAGCTGTCGTAAACTGAGCATTCTTTCGATTTGGACAAATACGATACTATGTATCTTAGAAATTTGTCATCTAGTGCATGCAATATGCGCTTTTCTCTCTCCTTCTCTCTCATTTTTTTCTATGCCTATTAATTGTATCGTTGAAAGCTTTTGAATCCATATTCATGATTAATGGATGCAGTTTAACAGATGTTATATGTTGGTGTAATTGAGATTGGGAGCAAGTGCATCCTCAGCAAGTCTGAAGTTGACACCAAGCTGTGTGGTGCAGTTGACACCCTGGAAGGAAAGGATACCATCCAGAGGGACCTGGACAGGATGGAGAGGTGGGCCCATGCAAACCTCATGAAGTTCAACAAGGCCAAGAGCAAGGTTCTGCACTTGGGTAGAGGCAATCCCAAGCACAAATACAGGCTGGGCAGAGAATGACTTGAGAGTAGTCCCGAGGAGAAGTACTTGGGGGTGTTGGTCGATGAAAAGCTCAACATGAGCCAACAATGTGCTCTTGCAGCTCAGAAGGCCAACCACATCCTGGGCTGCATCAAAAGAAGTGTGGCCAGCAGGTAAAGGAAGTGATTCTGACCCTCTACTCTGCTCTCATGAAACCCCACCTGGAGTACTGCATCCAGTTCTGGGGCTCCAAACATAAGAAGGACATCGAGCTGATGAAGCAGGTCTAGAGGAGGGCCACAAAGATGATCAGAGTGCTGGAGCACCTCTCCTACGAGGACCATCTGAGAGAGTTGGGGCTGTTCAGCATGGAGAAGAGAAGGCTTTGAGGGGACCTTATTGCAGTCTTTCAATTCCTGGAGGGGGCTTATAGGAAAGCTGAGGAGGGACATTTTACAAGGGCAGGTAGCAATAGAATGAGGGCTAATGGTTTTAAACTGGAAGAGGGTAGATTAAGACCAGATATTAGCAAAAAAATCTGAATATATGGTATACGTAAACTACATGATTACAGCAGAAATACATTGTAACAAAAAACAGTTTCTGTCTCAAAGACATTACAGTGTAAATAAAGGAACAGGACAGTATTAAAAAGCAGAATTAATACAAAGTTGCACTAACTATAACTAGCAGCACGAAAAGAACGAATGACAGCTTTTCAGCTTTCTCAGCACTGAAGTACATAAGTAGTACAAATATACATGTGCAAATGTACATAGATAGCACAAGTAAGGAGAGATATGAAGAAGAACAAAGATTATTTCTTTTTTTCTTTATTTTTTTCTCTGAAATGCATAGATTAGTCTATCAGGTCCAAGAAAGAATAAATACCCACTTTTTTGAAACTGTTGTAACACCCCTCACTGATTTTATGATTATTTTTTTCATAGGACCCTTCTATATTTATTTTTTTGGTCTAATTCCACTCCTATTTGTGGGACTTACTACAGAGATATTCAGATGTGTTATCTCTTTTCTCAGTCTTAACTAGTAGCTCTGTCTGTCTGGAAGCAGACTAAAGATTTGCATCTAACTGGCATGATAATCTTATTCCTATTACTATGTCATGGTTTATCAAGCTGTTAATTTGTGAACCACTGATGGTGATCACATACATTTTGTACTGCTATGGAAATTTACACCTTTGCGTTTCATTTTGGCTTGACACTGGCCATTAACAATTTAGTCTCCTTCCTTGACTGCCTCTGAATGAGGAAGATTGTGTTAATTGTGTGTTTTTCACTGATTTCAAAAGAAAGAATGAAACATGATCATCATCTTTGACAGTTTTAGTCTGATTGCAACATTAATGATATTTGGATTATTCTCCCATGGTTAATGTGGGCAAGAAGCTAACCACAAAATGTTTGTGTTCTTTAACTGTATTTTTACTCCCTTTGCATGACAAAATTTTTTTACAAGACATCAGCCTTTTCTGCATTTATTGCTTTTGACCTAAGAGTATGGATATGGTCCCCAGTGAACACAAAACAGTTTCTCAATCCATGCCAATGAGATTCATGGGAATTCTTTAATAAGAAAAATTATCCTGGCAGCTTTCTTCTATGGAGGGCAATACTGCTGGATGAAGGGAAATGGTACTTTCCTTGAGAGAGGTTGACAATCAAGTCTACAGTGAGTTTCAGGACTGTCTTACAAATTTTTGGTAGTTCTGTTACAATCTTATAACTTGAAATGATTGGTTAATGAATAATGAGGGAAGACCACTTTGAACTTCATGCCAGTGCAAAGTGCTATTAAATTTTTTTAGACAGCAACTACTATTTATTAAAGACAGGAAAAGTACGGATAATGGAAGGACATGTATTATAGTAATGCAGTTACCAGGCTGATGTTGAAAATAATTTTGTAGTTGTTCTTCCAGTTGGTACTGATGTTATAGCATGCTATGGTAAAACAAACAAACAAAAAAACATACCACAACAATACCCCAACCACCACCACCACCACCACCCCCCAAGAATAAAGAAACAAAATGCACAAAAAACCTAACTGAAACAAACCTTTTCTGGCTGCTGAAGTTTTCATTGACAGACCTATAATATGCATTCTGACTGACTCTTCAGTTTCTGCATGGAATGTTACCTACACCCACAACAACAAAAATATGCAGACAACTTCAGATTTTTTTTTGTTATGTTTGTTTCAGAAATTACAAGAGACTTTCAGATATATACAAGATCCATTAAACAACTTATAAAAAATGCTGATGATTTCTATATATGGATTATAATATTTGGATTTTTTCTAAAACCTTAAAAACCAGTAATCAATGTTCAGTCCTGTAAGATAAAGATAAGTTCTTTATAAAGAGCACAGCTTTGTAAGTCCACTCAGCACTAAGGGTACTGTTAATAAATTACTATTTATAAATACTAACATTTTGAAGCCAAATATTTCTTATCAAAACTATAATGAAGTTGGTCAAGTCCTGATTAGTGGACTCAGACTTGAAGGTCTAAGTATATATAGTCTGCCCATTGTGATGGAGTTTCTTGATATCCGGTTTCCTGCTTGTATGTGCTATGTAAGGTTTAGTTTGAAGGAATGTGGATGTACAGAAGGGAGGAAGACAGTAAGAAGGAAGTGTGACTGTTTCCTCTGTCCTGACTGATTTATTGTACATTAGGGGAACTCCAGCAAACAGAGGGAGCTGGGAGTGTGAATGTGGGAGAAGTTCTAGGCAGGCAGGATGGGGACAGCAGAGACAAAGCTAGTAAGAAATCTGAAGCATTTGAACATGCTGAAGGACTCTCAAAGGAGCAGAGTTCCTGCTTGCAACAGAAGACAGATCCATCAACAACGTGGGAAGTGAGGGATGATGGAAAAATATCTGACTTTTCCTTTAGTACCATGAGGTATTGTGAGATCAGTGAGAGGCTGGAAATCCAGCAACAGCTGCTGGACTGGAAATAAGAAGGGAACACAAGAGTGAAAATGTGGGTGAGGAAATATCTGCTTTCAATCATTTTGTTTACTCCCTTACCGTGAGAGGCTTAATTACTTTAATGCAATTCTGCATTCTGGCTAACCTGGAACCAGCAGGAGTAGCTACCCTGGTAGATACTACTGTTTTGAAGAAGACACTGTAAAGATGACAAACATGAACCAAGCATGCAGACTTTCAGTAGTTTCCTGATTCCTTGTGTAGTACTTCTGGTTTTACTCATACAATTATAGTCATACAGCATCACTAGAATAACACATCACATAACAAAACCTGAAAACTTGATAACACTGATAAGTGAAACACGTATTAGTTGAGATTTGTATTGAACTCCATATAAAAATAAATAAGACAACGAATTCTGTACTGATTGCATTATTCCTTTTCATATTTAATTCAACAAAACCACTCTGTTTTAGAAACCACTTCTTACAGATATGTCAATGTCTTCAGAATTCAGAACTACTTTGTAAAATAAACCAGAGAGGGTTGCTATAGGGTTGAAGTAGTGTGCTGCCAAGTAGCGATGCCTTTGTGGATAAAATAGTTTTGTTTTATTCTTTTGTGCCAACAAAAAAGACATCCAAATTATAAAAGTAACTTTACTATAATATTAATGAATTCTATTGAATTCCATATTTTCATTACAATTTTTCTGAGGATGAAATCTACTTTTTAGTTCTCAAAATATATTTCATGTTTGGTATGTTTGTCACAGTCATATCAACTTCAGCACTGGAATATGAGCCTGTAGTTCATAGCATAAGATTTTACTTTCTCTTCATCTGTCAATATCAGTTCCACTCATCTTCCCCTTTTTTTCTTTCTCTTGCTTTACTGAATCTTGGTTACATTGAATTATTTTATTTTTTGTGTCCCTTTCTTTTTTTCTCTATAGTTTTTTAATCTTTCCCTTCTTTCTACTAATTTCTGTATTTCCTAATCTTGTCCAACTTTCTCACACTTTGAGTCGGGGAAAGAGATTTGCTAGGCAGAGCAATTCTCTGTGGAAAGAACAGATAAGCGAAAGAACAACTAGTACTTATGCAAAGGGGTTTTCTTTTGCATGATGTTTAACCCTTCAAAGATCAGTAACTCTGACATGTATGCAAGTAAGAGGCAAAAACTTTGATAGTCCAGAAACTTGTCAAAAAGGTGGGACACAGATCCAAACCTCTTTTTAGAGAAAAATATTGAAAAGAATTCAGGATAATTAATAACTATATAAATATTTTAAAAAATATTTTTACACTGAGACCCTGACACTGTAGAAAATATTTTTACATTGAGAACCATGCTCTTTACTCTTTTACTCTTTTCTGCTGGAATGGCACATTTAGGTTCTGACTATTTTCTATAATGTAAAGAAAATGGTCATAGAGGCTCCAGTTAAATCATCATTGAGAGGGGACAAAATGTTAAAGAAAGAAAAAAGTTGCCATATAAACTCTCTGTGAGTTAACTAGACTTGTATTGCTAAAGTTTAGTTACTATTACTATATATAAAACTGTCATTTTGATAAACATTACCAGTAATGCTTTGCAATGTCATTCTGCCTAGAGACAAATATATATGAGTTTATAAACAGGTAATTCTGTTTTGTTATGATTTAGTTTTTGTTTGTAAGAAACTCACCTTCTTGCAACACTGATGACATCAAGAGGAATTACTGTAGAATTCAAAGGCACTGCATATGTGTTGACAGTTTCAGCAGCATATATCGTTTAATTTTTAATCTGATGAGCTATATGTGTGGCTAATGTAGTTTGCATTTCAAGTCCTTGGTACTCATTTATTGTACTGAAAATTTGGAGTCAAGCTTATGTTTCAAAACAGTGAAATAGCTACAAGCTTGAAAAGTTAAATAGAGAATTTATAGTTAATCTAATCCAAGTTGGAAATACTACAGAACAGCTGCAGTTATTTTTAAATTTTCCATTGTAATAAATGTGACAGGTTGACACCAAACCAAAGCAGTGATCAGAATGTTTCTCTCTTCTAACAATGGAGTCTAAGTTTTAATGATATTAATTTTACATTAGTATAAAAAAGTATTTGCAGTTGGAGTGTAGAAAATAACAAATATAATCAGGCCTCAAAGTATAAATTTTGTGAATGGTTTTCAACCATTGACATGAACACACACCCCAACCTACATTCACAAATGTTCTGCTGCTCACAATGTTTGGAAACATAAGTGGCCTTTCCAGTCTGAGGTAAGCTGTGGAACTTCCAAGGAGAGATTCAAGGAAACAAGTTTGGGATGGTTCCAGTAACATGTGAGAAGGACTACCTGCAAGTGAAGAGTTTTTAAGATTTCTGCGATGCAGATTAGATGAGCTCAAATACATCAGAGGGGCCAGAACTTCCTTCAGTTTAAAGAGCTCTGCTTCTTTTGTCGTTTACAAACTCTAGCCAACGTTATATAGTCTCAGTAATTTAATGTGTCAGTAATTTAATGTATCATAAATAATATATAATGCAACAGGCCACTTGAGGTTAATTCCACCATTTTTATTAATGTTTCTTCTTCTCTTCCAGTTGAAGCAGATGGAGAGAACACATTGTTTCTTTGTTTCATTTGTGCATATAAGTTTATGTTATTGTGTGAATGGAACTGTGCTCAAGGCAACAAATCAGGAGTCAAGGTGCAACACACTTTATGCAGAACGAAAGTCAAATGCTTCTACTATCATCTACAATAAAATACCTTCATTCTCCTCATTCATTTAGACTACTGAGATTGAATTAAAAAAAATAATTACAATCACAGCCAGCCTTCAGGAAAATATATTGCTCTGACCACCATGCAAACAGTTATCTGATGGTCCAGCAGCAAAAAGTATGTGAAAACATTACCAAGAGCAGTTCCTCTAGTCGTCACAGAAAAGAAAGAAACACGAGATTTATGGAAAGCTCTAGTAGGATTATCACTTTATCTGAAAATGCTCAATGTGTTGATTATTCTGACTCACAACATCTTGTGCTTTCATTCAATATTCAAGGTCTTCTGAGAGGACACCAAAGCAAATACTTTGCAAAGAGCAACAGCAGGCAATGGGCTCTGGAGAAGCAAGTCTATGGTGGAGACAACTTTAAGATCTTGTTCCAAGCTGATACTCTTGCCTAGAAGCACTTTTTTAGCTCAGGATAGGCCTGGGTCTTTTGGAAGTAGACTTTGGAGATGTTACAAAGACCTCAGAATGAACAGTTGTATTGATTGTCCTTGGACATTTTCTAGCTATTTTCCAACTACTGTAATTCTTGAATCTCTTTGTGAACAGTAAAAAGATTTATCAGCTTCGCTACTGTTTGAAGCAGTAACAATTATAAAACTTTCTTATATATTTTTTTCATATGACTGGTGGAAAAGGTGATCAACTCAAGTGGTTAAATGTAAAGATTTATGATAGTCTCAAGTTTATGATTGGTCATGGGAAAAATATGATAGAGCTTGCTCAAAAGCTGAAAGGATGGCCTTCCTTAATCAAAGCAAGTATAAAACAATAGTAGAGCAGTGCCTTTCTGTTGCAGAGATTCCAGCTTTCTTGAAAGCAACCATAAGTGTGACAAGAATGATCATTTTTCCCTTCAGTTGTGTTACGGTTTTACAAGAACTGTATGTCTTAAGTAGGTTATGCACAGCACTAAGCTAGAAGTAGGTGCTCTAAAAACTTGTGTAAACCTGGAGTGCGTTACTTTTTCACAATCTATTATTTTCTAATGAAACTGCTAAGCCTACTACTATGCTTTGTTAGTCCTGGAAAGCTGTTGCCTTTTGAGGCAAGAAGATAAAAAATATCTTATGAAGTACATGAAGAGCTTAAACTTTTTGACAATATCATGCTCTCATAAAGTGATAGTTTTTACCTTGCAGGGACTAGAGAAAGTAGTGTTGAAAAAATTCATTGGATCTCAGACCACTAATTAGGTGTTGAGAACTGACAGCTGTATTATTAGTGATGAGTATATACTTGTGATTTCTTGGTTTGGTTTCCTCCTTGAGCTACTCCTAAGTCTGACCTAAGAGAGTGCCATGCTCAGAAGCGCTGATGTGTTTGTGGTATCCACTGACCTAGCATGTAGGCTTAACAGTTTCATTAGAAAATAATAGAGATTGTGAAAAAGCAACCCATTCCAGGTTTACACAAGTTTTTAGAGCACCTACTTCTTGCTTATTGCTGTGCATAACCTACTTGAGGCATACAGTTCTCTTAAAACCAGAACGCAACTGAAGGGAAAAATGACTATTCTTGTCACAGAGTAAAAGGTCTGGATCAGAAGTATGGCATTAGATGTGCAATTCACCCAACCAATCCCAGACACATCTAAGCAACCCAATATCTTTATACTTTCAGTTAAGTGATTTTTATGAGTCCAATTTAACTGGACAAAGAGTTGGAATTCAGAGATATCATTGGGAATATAAGTCTTATCTGAAGTATTGTCTTGAAATAAAACTTTCTGAAAGTTATAACTAAGGAAATATGTGCAGGGTTCATTCTGAATTAAGATGAATACACAGAAAATGTATGTCAACAGAAAAAAGTAATACATAAACCAGAAATAATATCTGGATTTTTTATGTTTAACTTAGACATTATTTTGCTAATATTTTTGTTTATTTTTGTATCAGAAATTAGTTCACCTGAATTTTCTTTAAAAATCTCTTTAGAAATTACTTATTTCTTTCTATGTAAAGAAACTTGAGTGACTAGTTCAGACACAGACATCTTTTAGTTGCCCAAATAAAGGCAGATGGATTTCATCCATGTTATCTTAAAAAGACAAAATGCCTTCGTTTTTTAACAATACACAGTATAAGATCAAATAACTAAAAAAAAAAATTGCTGTTGAATTCTTAAAAATAAAAACATATTTAGCATGAAAGTGAAAATAATTTTGCATTAGCCTAAAAAGTAGGCTATTTAAATTATATTTAGGCTTGCATAAATGTTACAGAGTTTAGAATTTTAGGATAATTTTGAAAATATATATTGATATTTCTGGTATGGATAGGAAACCTTGTACAAACAAGTCTTATCGTATGAGACATTCTGAAACATTTATTCAGAAGCGGACAAAGAACAGTCAAGTCAAGGGCTTGATCCAGCCCATCTCATCAAAATGATGTCCTACATCTTCCACTACAATGGAGTTCTAAACTGTAGAACGCAAAAAAAACCCAATAAATTCTTATACCTCTTAAAGAAACAATATGTGACTCTTCTACTAACCTCCTACATTAGCCCTGAGTTCACGCTACTCTTCAACATGCAAGCCTCAAAAATAGTTCAGACCAACACTCTGAACTTCTAATATTCCACTTTTTCTTGATATTATTTTTACGTTTTACACAAAAAATGTGTGGCATCCACATACATGAGTGTCCACATTCGTCTATTGATCTAAAGGATTATTTTTCTGAGTTTTTGTCATTTTGGGTCATATTCTATAGCTGCACTATGATAATTTTGGATCCACAAATCAAAATAAAAGTTAATTAATTTTGACTTTTTTATTAGTTTTGGGAGATTGAAGAGGCATTCTGTGTGACTAAAAATAAAATTTGAGTTTTATAGTTGAAGAATAAAAATAGATGTTTTCTGGAGAACCTAGTGGTACAGAGGCAAAAATTACAATTATTTACATTCCTCATTTCATCTAAATAGCACCAGAAAACAAGATGTTGAAGAAAAATTACCTGGTCATCAATTTAACAGTTCTGCTTAGACACTTCACAAATTAGGCAGATATTCAAGCAAACTTATTTTATTCACCCCCCTACTGAAGTTCAAAACCGAAACATTTCAAAACGCATGAGAGAAAAGAAACATTTTTCAATTTATGTAAAATAGAAGAAATAAAAATCTGATTTCATCCATTGTAGATGGAACTACGCAGGTTTTGTCTCAGGCAAGAATATCCTTGCAAGACAACAGTTTTCCAAATAAATGTTCATGGATGATTTAGAATAGAGAATAAGGATTTGATGACACTAAGTTGAGAGGGAGAGTTGGTCTGCCTAAGGGTAGGAAGACTCTGCAGAGGGACCTGGATAGACTGAATCACTGGGCTGAGGCCAACTGTATGAGCTTCAACAAGGCCAGGTGCCGGGTCCTGCACTTCAGTCGCAGTAACCCTATGCAGTGCTACAGGCTTGGGGATGAGTGGATGGAAAGCTGCCAGGCAGAAAAGGACCTGGGGGTGTTGGTAACCAGCAGGATTACCATGAGCCAGCAATGTGCCCTCACGGCCAAGAAGGTCAATGGCATCCTGGGGTGTATTAGAAGGGGTGTGGTTAGTAGGTCCAGAGTGAGCAGGTCCAGAGAGGTTCTCCTTCCCCTCTACTCTGCCCTGGTGAGACTACATCTGGAATATTGTGTTCAGTTCTGGGTCCCTCAGTTCAAGAAGGACAGGGAATTGCTTGAAAGAGTCCAGCGCAGGGCCACAAGGGTGATGGAGGGAGTGGAGCATCTCTCTTATGAGGAGCGGCTGAGGGAGCTGGTTCTCTTTGGCTTGGAGAAGAGGAGACTGAGGGGTGACCTCATTCATGTTTATAAATTTGTAAAGGGCAAGCGTCAGGAGGAAGGAGCCAGGCTCTTCTCTCTCATGTCCAATGACAGGACAAGGGGCAATGGGTGCAAGCTGGAGCATAGGAGTTTCAACCTGAACATGAGGAAAAACTATTTTACTCTGAGGGTGACAGAGCACTGGAACAGGCTTCCCCGAGAGGGTGTGAAGTCTCCTTCTCTGGAGACATTCAAAACCTGCCTGGACATATTTCCTGTGCTACCTAGTCTAGGTGATCCTGCTCTAGCAGGGGGGTTGGACTAGATGATCTTTCAAGGTCCCTTCCAACTCCTAATATTCTGTGATTCTGTGATTTTAAATAACATTTAAGATGATAGTACTGGATCAACAAGGTTTACTAGTATAAAATATTCTATAAAGGTGAATATAATTTAAAATATTTTTTGTCTGTTTCATAGGATTCATGCCTTGGTAGTTAAGTGTGCCACTAGAGCTGGAAAATATATGATGTCTTTTTCTTGGGAAATTATAGTCCCTCAAGTAGAAAACAAATTTTACCCTCCACAGTACTGTCTTTTTATTGTTTAGCCAATTAAATAATATAATGTTTTAATATAACCCCTCTAAATTTTCAAATTTCACCAGTGACATTTCTGTTTTCCCATGAGTCTTCAAAGGTAACTAGAGGAAAAATATTTTTAATTTGAGAACAGAAAAAAAATATGCTATTTAATGAAGTTTTCAGACTTCATATTTTATTCATATTTACTTCAGACCCACACATCATTTTGATGTAGAATACATGGAATTACTTAATTAATTCTCTAGATTTAGATATATTTCATAACAGTAAATCTCACTTTTACACTGACTTCTTAGTTATAAATCAGCAAATCCAGTACACAATGCACTACAATAAACAAAAACAATCAAAGCAAAATAAATAAAAATAAAAATAAAACTGCATTCTGGTGATTGATACTGTAATTTTTTCAATAGAGTCCTCAGGCACTTTCAATTATACCCCACTCCCATAGCTTTCCAGCTCCCATATGTCAAGAATACTAACGGGTGAAAGGCAAAATTCTCCCACCTCAGGTAGAAGAGCTTATTGAAGTATTTAATATATTCTGTATTCTCAGAAAATCTTCTAGCTAGTGGCAAATGTTCATAGTCAGAAAGTGGTAGCACCATCTCTTCAAGCTCATAAGTGAAAGAGGACAAGAGGACCAGAAAAGAATGATTTTGAGCTCACAGCTCTATCTTGTGTTTCAAACTCTACACAGGTAATGTATTTTCCCCTGTGCTACAAACCCTATTACCATCACCTATGTGATGAAGGTCATGGTTTGCCTAAGGGAAGGGAGTCTTACTTTTTCCTGACACCCACAAGAACCGGCCCTTCCAAGAACAAACTCTGCTCATAAAGAAATGGAGAAACACCTGATGATATCCACAGAGAAAGCCACCAGGCTCCTAGAGAATGACATGGGTAGCACTATGCAGCACATGATCCTATAAGAGGAGCATGCTGAAGATTCATTACTTCAAATTGAATACCCACCAAGAAAGGGAGAATACCTGTGAGAAAAGAAATCACGCCAGAAGTCTTCATGGGATGGTGATTATAGTCTCTCATACTAAATGCCTTTATTATCCCTCTTATCATTAGTCCTTGACTTCTTGAATGAAATGCTCTATGTAGTTAAAAAATGAATGTAAGAATAAAATAACACATATCAATCTATTCCCTTGACATTATGACAGAAATTTTGGAAACTCCAGGTATATTTAGATTTGAACTCCCAAGAGCAATTTCACATTTGAAGTTGCTGACCTGTCAGCAGCAATTAACTTATGATTATTAACATACATTAACAGACTGGAAAAAAAATCAACCACAAAAAAACTAACCCTGTTTTCAGAAGTCAAAGATATAGGAAGATAAAGATGTTAAAATCATTCACTTTTTTTTTGTGAGTGAGTCCATAATAAAATAAGGTTTTCTTAATTTTTTATTTATACATAGATATTAAAATATTCTATTCTATTCTACTCTATTCTATATAGGAAAGATGAGTGAAGATTAACTGACAAAATGTTTATGGTCCTTAATAAATACAGTCATTAACAACAATGTGTTAAACTGTGAACAACTGGGGATTAATAGGGATTTTTGCCTGCCTCCTGTTTTGATGAGCCAACAATCATGCTGATTTAATTTCATTTCACTTTCATCACACTTAGGGGTAAGCTACTTTCCCCACTAGCCTACTTTTTACTGACTTAAACTTCATTATACTGGAGAGGTGGATGAAGCAAAGTCTGTTATTTCACTGGTGCATTTGAAGTTATTTTTGAAGTGTCAAACAATAGAAGCCACAGACATTTTAGTTCTTTCAAAACTTTATCACGCTTGTCCAAGATATATTGTATACATGCTGAATCCTTGTCTCATTCTCTGACTGATAGCACACCAGTTGCTATACTGTGTTGCATGTCACACTCTTTTCTCTTGCTGCTGACAGTAACATGTGATATGTTCAATGCGATGGCCTACAGTTCCCACATCTGGAAACCTAGACCTGGTCAAGTCTGATGGTGTCAAAATTATTGAGAAGCCGAACACATGATCAATCTAGGATTGTACTGCCCTCCTTTTATCAGTGATGTTACAGATGGTTGTGATTAGGTCATATGTGTCTTTCTTCTCTCTGAATCCGCCCTTTAACTTCATGTGATCCTTCATCATATGGACAAGAACTTTGTTCTTAGGCAGAATCTGGAAGATGTTATGATTGTAATAACACTTTGTTATGCTATCTTGTCTTTGCTGAGGGCAAAAAGATTACCTTCGTCCACTTATTTTTCTGGCTATCCTGACATCAGTGCAAATTTCTCACATGGGATCAGTTCTGATCACCAATTGCTTTTATTGGTTCTCATAACGCCTTAGCTACTGCTCTTCCTATTTTAAGGATAGGTGCATACTTGATTCCTTGTACTCAACTAATGGTTTCTGCTCTGTTCTCTTTTTGTCATCATCCTATGTGGTGAATAGTTTTGCTGAAGCATATGGACTAATGCATTCAGCAAGATGTTTAATACTAGAAGCTTTAAATTCTGAAGGCCCGCAGCCTGCCACAGCTTTGCAAATTAGCTGGTTCACCATATACACACAATAAGAAACCATGACCTAAAGTTGTCTTAACACATAGACGTTATCTGTGAAAGCAAAAAAGAAAGAAAAGTTGTATGAGAATTGATAGGTAAATGTAATTACTAAAACAGTGCATTCTTTACATCATTAAACTACTGTACTGGGTTGTGAACTCATCCTATTTACTGGCAAGTCATGACCTTTTCACTCTAGTAGGCAGGAGAAAAAGATTCCCCTTCAAAGCGGTGAAATGAGAGAAAGCTGCATGTAGATATTCTTTTAAAAATATATATATATGTCTGCCTTTTCCCTTTCTGAATGACAGGGAGCTGAGCCATTGTTATGGTCTTTTGATATGGTTATTTTACCTTGTATTATTCATAATTTGAGTAGCAGAATTCTTCAGACTATTGATTCAAGTAATCTGGGTATCATAGAATCATAGAATCATTAATGTTGGAAGAGATGTCTAAGATCAGCTGTCAACCAAACACCACCATGCCCACTAAACCATGACCCAGAGTGTCACATCTACATGTTTTTTTAACACCTCCAGGGACGGTGACTCCACCACTTCCCTGGGCAGTCTGTTCCAATGCTTGACCACTCTTTCAGTAAAGAAATTTTTCCCAATATCCAAACTAAATCTCCCCTGCCACA
>NW_010202450.1:43540-73257 GCF_000695765.1 Mesitornis unicolor
TACCAAAAAAAACCCCCCCCTGCCACAACTGTAGGACATTTCCTCTTGTCTTATTGCTAGTTACTTGGGAGAAGAGACCAAATCCCACCTCTCTACAACTCCTTTTCAGGTAGTTGTAGAGGGCAATAAGGTCTCCCTTCAGCCTCCTCTTCTCCAGACTAAACAATCCCAGTTCCCTCAGCCAATCCTCATCAGACTTGTTTTCCAGGCCCTTCACCAGCTTTGTTGCCCTTCTTTGTACACATTCCAGCAACTCAAAGTCCTTCTTGTAGTTCCAAAACCAAACGCAGTGTTTGAGGTGTGGCCTCACCAGTGCCAAGTACAGGGGTACAATCACTTCCCTACTCCTGCTGGCCACACTTCTTGGCCACCTGGGCACACTGCTGGCTTATATTCAGCCAGCTGTCAATCAGTAGTATTCCCAGGTTCTTTTCTGGCTAGCAGCTTTCCAGCCACTCATCCCCAAGCCTGTAGCATCATGTGCGGTTGTTGTAACCAAAGTGCAGGACCCAGCACTTGACCTTGTTAAACCTCATAAAATTGACCTCAGCCCGTTGATCCAGCCTATCCAGGTCCCTTTGCAAAGTCTTCCTACCCTCAGGCAGATCAACATTCCCACTTTTCTTGGTGTTGTCTGCAAACTTACTGAGGGAGCACTCAATCCCCTCACCCAGATCATTGATAAAAATATTAAACAAGACTGGCCCCGAACTGCGCCCTGGGGAACACCGCTTGTAACCTGCTGCCAGCTGAATTTAATTCCTTTTACCACAGCACTCTGTGTTCAGCCATCCAGCCAGTTTTTTACCCAGCAAAGAATAAACCTGTCTAAGCCACGAGCCACCAGCTTCTCTAGGATAATGCTGTGGGAGAAAATGTCAAAGGCTTTACAAAAGTCCAGGTAGACAGCTAATTGGATTGAAGATATATGCATACTGTGTCTGGTGGCATATTGCTACTAATGACCAACCAACTCTTAAGGTTTTGTCTAAGCTGTGTCCTCCAACCAACCTACTTGTTTTGTGCAATTGCCAAAGCTCTTCCTTATATAACTGTCCCAGCCTAGAGCCCTGAACCTACTCCTGTGTAGTAAATAGAGAAGAAGCTAATGCTCCAGTCTCACCACCACAATCTCTGCTTGCCAGTTTCAATACAGACAGATTCAATCATTAAATTAAAGAACTATGAGGCATTTACTCCATAAACCAAGCCAATCTGACATCTATGATCAAAGAACATGGTTCTGAGTAGAGGCAAATGCTTGAAAGCCTGGGAATAGCAGGGCTGTTGATAGAAGCATAGACATAACTATGATCACAGATCACTCAAGCACACATTGTGTGCTTTGTCACTGTCTACCATCCTATTATTACTTTCTGGCATTGTCTACGTGCAGATAACTCCTTTGTGGGAGTACCTTGAATTTCTAGTTAATACCTAGCTGCCATAACTGAGTAACTGTGATACAGGAACTACACTACTCCTAGGAGGAGCTTTAGTTTGTGAATTGTCAACATTTACTTGGAGTGGTGTCACTGGAGTGATGCAGAAAAGAAACAAATGTTCAATAAATATTATTTTCTTCTGTACTCGGAAGCAAGTAGCACACTGTATTTGCATTCTGTATGAATGATGAACTACTTTCTAATCCATTAATAAATGAAGAAATATGTCCAGCAAGGAATAAATATTTTAAATCATCAAACCTAAATAACTTGAGCACAAAAGGTGATGGGTTTTTTTCTTTAAAGATAATCCTATCGCACTCATAGCCCAATTATATTAATTTGTAATTAATCTTGGAATATCAGGAAAATTTCATTGGTCTGGAAAAGCTTACACTGAGAGAAAAAAAAAGAGTGACTGGCTGTGAGCTGAATTCAGAAATAATTTAAATGAGAACTTCTGCAGAAAGGTTTAACATTAAGGACAATAAATTGCAAAGTGATGTAGGACAACTAGAGTGGCTTTGGTGAGAGGAATAAAACAGAATCCCCAGCAGAGGCAGCCGTTGGTGTTGATCTTACTTTCCCTCTTCCTCACTGCTGGCTACCTGCCCTTCAAAGTCCACATGTCCTGACTTGTACTAACACAAGTAGTGAATGATCCACCCAACACATATTTTTAGCTCTTTCTTGTAGGTATATTTTTGTTAAGTATGTTCATTATAGGTGTAACTGAAAGAAATTTAAAGGGATTTGGTATATGAGAAGTCATATTAGATAATTTAATAGTCTCTTGGGACTTTAAACTCAATGTTATGAGGCTATAGTTTTTTCCTTATGACCCACGTGGAAGGAATTTCACCTATTTCTACAAACTGCAAGTATCTCCTATGGGTACTCCTAGTCATACTCACCACTTCCCAGTGGAATGTGCAAGATCATTGCAGTCTTGTATTTTCTTGCTAGAATATATTTCTGCTCTCAGGTTATCTGCATACTACAGATGAACAAATACACCTGCAGAAGAAGTTGATAAAAATAAATTAAACATAGGCAAGCTATCAACATATCTATCTGAAACTTGAGCAAAGTCCCTTTAGAATAATGGTACCTATATGTCATTTTAAACACACTGATTTCAGATATTTGAATTCTTATTTACTATTACATTCATATTTTTTGTAATTCTTAGAAAATGTGAAGAGAAATCTTAGTCTCCCTGACAAAAGTAAAAAATCCTAGTTTACAAATAAAAAGTAAATCTTTATATTTGGTCTCAGTCTTTTTAGTTTCAACGGCATATTTACAGTCAGATTTATGGAACAGTAGATGTTTTGCTTAATTTAAGATGTCTAGATTCTATTTATTATATTACATCATAGTTAGTTTTTAAAATGAGTTAAAAGAATCCATCAGTTCTTAATTCTTTATAAATACATCAAAGTGTTTTCAGGTCCAGAAAGATGTGTTATTATGTGCTTGCAATTATGTTTAACCAACAGACAATAAGAGGGTGAACAAAGAGGTCTTCCTCCCAGACAAGAACTAGAAGAGTCAGATATTTGTGTGGCCTTATTCTCTTATCTAACCAAGGCTTTTACATGGAGGAGGTCAAATGGTCTGTAGTCAGATGTAAGTTTCTTCCTGATGTGGGGCTTGGACTGCATTACTCTGAGAGAAAATCCCTCGGCAATTTGGAAATGCTTTTCATAGAAGAAACAAGTGGAATGCTAAGATGAGAGGCTGACTGGGAGCTATGTGTGGTGAATCTGAGAGGAGGCAGGGGTTTCTGAGATCTCTGAACTGTCACTATAGTGGCTGCCTTACTGAAAAACAGTATAAGCAGAGAGGATAATCTGTGGAAAATTCTGCAAGGGACTACAAGGGTTACTCACACCTCCTGTCTAACTGTTCCTGTGAATTTTTGCATAGTGAATTGTGAAAGAGTAAAATGTCATATGGGAAGCAAATCTCTACAGCTTACTCCAATTAGCCACTAATCCTTTCAGACTGCTTAGAGTGGGAGAGGCTGGAGGAAAGGCAAGGCAGATGCAGCAGCAGTACTTTGAGATCCAGCATTTTCTAAGAGGAACAGAAGCAATTCCAAAGTGAAAGTTGAAGAAGAAATTTGTTCTAGGTGGTGTGTGAACACCTTGTTAAAATAAGACCCCAAGGATAGCACGGTTTGAGAGTATCTCCATGTTTGCTGAAGGAGTGAGAGAACCTATGAGAAAAACTAAAATGTTTCAAACTACTCATTGACCATCCTTTTTTAAGAGGTTTGACAATGTTTTCTTGATTTTCCTAGTACTAGTCAACATATTAGGCTAATTCAGGCAATGTAACAAGCCTAGGAAATACGGAAATATTACAGTTCAGTACAAAAATAGAAAAACAATATTAAACTGAGAGAATATAATTTTATCTATGTCAAAACACAGCTTAGCACTTTAATGGATCAGCAAAAGACTAACACATTATTTACTTTTTCATTTGTAGTAATTTTTGATAAACGTATTTATAATGTGTTATCTGTATTTCTTTATTCTACCTAAGTTTCAGAACACACTGATTCATTATTAAAATGTTCCTTCTATATGATAGTTTCTTCGAAATTTGGTTTCTGGTAATTTAGAGCATACTGTATTATATATGATATGAACAATTCACAGCATAGCTTTTAATACTTCTCCCAAAGCTTCTGAAAATATATCATTCTGGATTCACTTTTGCAGCTGCTCAGAAGACATCCCAGGCAAAACAATGAAGAGATGTTTTATGACCTAAAGTTAATAATGATTCTTTCCTCAACATAAATACCTCCATAAGAAGAAATGAAAAGGGATAAACTAGTATGTACTATTCCCACAAAATATTTCTTTAATATTCTGGTAATATAATTGATTAGAACCATTTTAAAAAACATTTTTAAGTATTCTGAATTTAACAAGTATGAGTTACAGATACTTCTGCCTGTAGAGCCAATCCTATATGAATCTGAAATACTTCACTCCATAAAAAAACAACTACTATTGCTCATGTCAAGCAAAAGTAAGCATAGAGATGTTTAAAGGTGTTAATGGTTTTCTTTGAAATAGTAGTATATCAGAGACTGAATATTATCAATATGTTTGGAAACAGCAAAGATTTATGAAAAGCACATCACACTTTTGTCTTTAGAACTAACAATAGAAACTCTATTCCTCTTTTATAAAATGTCCAGAATTATTTCCTGAACTGATCAGCTTTGTACATTTTAAACTTTTAGCAAATAAAATTATTTCTGTATGTCAATTTAAGAAACCTTATGAATAAGGTTTGCTCGATTAATTAAATTTTTGTATTTTTAAGTAGAATAACTTTTTTCATTAAATCATTACTTCTGCAGTTTTTCAAGATGCTAAAAATATCATTGCTAATATAGAAGTGTTGCTTAGATTTTTGTCACAATTTTTCTCAGTCTCTGACTACTTTACCACTATCTGTGCTGCTCTGAAAAAGAATATTAAAAAAATTTTAAAAAATAAGGGTTGTCATACAAGTTAAAGTTTCAGTACTTGTGGAAAATTGCTTCCTAACTTTCTGTTCTTACATCTGTATTATGTCAATTTTTGAATGTTTTGTACATTACACTTCGTACTTAATGTTTTGTACTTAAGCTTTTCTCTCTGACTTTCATTACATAGGATGCATTTCCCCATTCTTCACATATTTCACATATGATGCTATTAGCCATTTCTTTCATTTGGTGATAGTAAATATTTCTTCAAAACCTTTCCAATTTTCATTGTATTTTTGGGTTTCTAAAGTCTCTCCAATTATACAAAATCTTCTTTTGTAGTATTTATGAAAAATGGTGGATTATTTTGCATATTGTACAAACCAGAGAACTCCATAATTGTTGAATTTTCTCAAATTTATTGTTTAAAGGTGTTTGTACAACTCTTGGGAATTATCCCCTAGATTGCTTCTTCATATTGTATGGAATATTTTTAGTGGTGGTCACAAGTTTGTTTTTTTTATTTTTGGGTTTAATTTAAACTTATTATTTCTTCATTGATTAAATTGTTTTCTGTTTACTCTAGTCACCTTTCCAAAAAATAAATCTGCTATCCAATTAATTGTATTTCTATTACCTTATTTCTCTTTAAACTAAATTATTTGAAGCTCATATTCATATATCGACAAAATGTGGTGTCATGTGATAGATAATTTCTTATAAGTATGCACTTGGGATAACTATGTTATTAACAAATAGACAAATAAGATTGAATTGTCATTGTACAATTCCTTTAATTCTTTATATATACTTTAAATGTTCTCACTGTTTGCTAGTCTCTGAAGGAGTCATTCTGCTTTCCTCACTGTTTTCATTCTTTTCCTTTTTTTTTCTTTTGCCATGTTGTGTGTAGTAATATACATATAATTTTTACTGTTACTTTTTTTTTCTTTGTGCTACTTTGTGTCTTTCAGTGATGAAACTGCTTTCTCGAATTATATATCCTGAAGAATATACAAACTTCTTTTTAACAAGGAAAAACAGTTTACAGTTTACTGTTTCCATTGTTTCCTCACTTTTAAAATGTTTCTCAGCAAAGTTTCTGTCCTTGGCAAGTTGTCCTTTTCAAAATCCCAGATGTTATAATAAATGACATACTCTACACATTCGATACATGATCATGTATTGAATATAACCTAAAATAGGTCATGATAGATATAAACATACCCTACTTATTGAATATACATTTTAAAAAATATTGTCTTCTCTTTTCAGAGGAATCTATGACACAAAGTATTGCCAGAGTGAAAGCCCTGCAATGTTTTATGAGACTCCACCATGAAAGACATAAGCTAGCTTTTCCCCTGGTCTTTTCTCACTTATTCTATACTGGTGCTTACAGAGCATTCATAAACTTCCAAGACGATCTGCTTCTGACTTAATGGTTCAGAAATCAGTGGATTTTATTTTTTTTTAAAGAGGGTCATGGGTTGTTTTATTCCTTTCTAGTTGTTCTTCTTCATTGCTTGGCCTTCAGGACCAAGGAATTTAATGAAGGGGGAGCCTGCATCTTTTTTTTTAGTCGGTGCTATTATCTGCCCTGCTGCATGCCAGAAAAAAATCCAGAAATTATGTATAAACTCATTACATAGGCATGTTATTTACTGGAATGATCAGGTGTTTTATTAGTTGAGACACATATTTTAATCATCATCTTTAGGTTTCAGTGCTGAGATTATCAGGTGCAATTAACAACCACTGGAATCAGAGATAATTTTGTCAAAATGAGATCCTTCTTTCTGGTGCATATTTACATGACAGCTTAACCCAGAAATCGTGCAGTTGTCTTGTGCAGCTGGCCCATCATATTGTGCTTCAGAAGCTAAAGTTTACAGCAAGCATAATGAGCTTCTCCAGACTTTTTGCAGGAAAAAAGGTGTGGCTTCTAATGAAAATGGTGTGACTTGGTGTGTTGTGTTTGGTTGGGTATTTTTTGTTTTCAAATGCCTGCTAAAAAAATAGAGGGCTTGATTGTCTCTATATTTACTCTGTGCAAATGAGAAAGTAGCATAAATTCAACAACACTGTACAACACTGGATAATGCCCTTTCTAATCAAGCCCCCTGTATTTGTGTCCTGGAATTGTGAATTATTGGAGTACAGTATGCAGTGAATAAACATCATTATAACGCTTCAAATTATGTTCTCAGTTTAAGTGCCTGAGTTTATGTACCTCTCATTTGCCCCTCCATGGAGGTACTCCTGTTTTTTGGAGCTGAAGGTAAAATTTGTTTTTTAGTGAATTATAAAGACCCAAAAGTTGCAAAAAATAAGTTGTCTCATTAAATGTTGCAGAATTATTTTGAACTCTACACTAGATCTTTGTTGCTTCTGGTTTTCTCATTGAAATAAGACATAGTTGTTCAACAACAGCTTCCTATGCACTGTTGAATTTCAAAGACTGAAGCCTTTGTACTTTTAAAAGAGCATGTTTCCAAAGGTAAAAATAAGGTAGATTAAAATTCAGCCTCTGTCCAGGAAATGTTCAGACTTCTCTCTCTCTGCCAAGCCTTTTCCTTGTCCTCCAGGGATGTCTTAGATTCAGCATAAAGTATTGATAATTTACAGAAGAGAAGTAAAAAAGCATAATCCTTAAATTTTCTAATGAATATGTTGTAGGGACAGAGCCCCAGGGTGTTAAAAATAGGTTAGAATTTTTTTTTCTTAAGTACAGATAGCAGAAAAAAATTCACCAAGTTTGCAAAAATGAAAAGAACATAGAGACGTTACTGTCACTCAAAAAAAAAAAATAAAACAAAATTATTGTGGTGAGATATTCTTTAAATACAATACTTAACTTTTCTTTATTTGGTCAAGATAGTGTTAAAACTACTTCTTCAAACTTCCTGTTAAGGTAAGAATTGGTTTCAGTTATTTAAGTTGAAATATCTGTTCTACTTGCTTGGAATAGTGATGGAAGATGTCAAAGGGCATTCCTAAAGCTCAAACAAGCATTAATAGCACCTTCAATATTCTTGCACACAGATTTAAACTCTTCATGGTCTTGGAACCATTCTTGCTCAGACCCTGGAGGGTGAAGAGAAGATCATTACACATACTCCTTGTCTGCTGACTTAAGTGGAATGAAATTATGTAGTCTTTAAAGCAATAGAAGTACCATTTACAGTCAGGGCCCTGCAGCAGTATGACCCTTCTTTCTCTAAGCTGTAGTTATTGGCAAGGCCATTATGACACCCACGGCTTAGACTCCACCTTCTCTCCTCATTACAAACGACCTTCTTTGTAGTCCTGGACCTTCCATGTTTTTGCCACACAGCCAACTGTACAGTGCAAGAAAGAAAGAAGAATAAGAAGAAAATACAATATTTGCAGAAGGTGTATTTAAATGTCATCCCTACGTGTCAGTCAGACTAAAGTAGCCATTTCTTATTCTGTGTCCAACGCATACACAACATGCAGAACACCTTCCCACGGGACTTCCAGTTTAAAATATTAGGAAAAGATTAAAAAGGAAGACTTGAGCCTAGCAATTTATTTTCTTTCAGGTTATAAAAAGCTTGTTTCTGTGAAAATATTCACTTTGGCTGTTCTTCATTCATCAGTGTCACCGTTGTGTAAATACAGATCAAGCTCTTCTTTAATCTTTTGAGTTTAAGTTCAAGTTCATAAAGAGGGCAATGAGAGAACGCTTTCTGGCCACAAAATTGTGTCTCCAGGGGTTTTAGTCTCATACTTTTCACACATAGAATTTTCAGATAAACGACCCAAAAGCCCCACCCCTAAAAACATTCCCTGATTTTAGAGACTAAGTGATCAACTTAATCTAAGCAAAATTTACCCACAATAGCCTGATGTCACCATCTAAATCAGAAGTCAGGATTTGACTTTTTTTCCTTTTAATTAATTTAAGCTGGCATTTTTATAATTGCTAGTTCCTTCGAGGTCATCCTTTTTGTTTGCCAACAAAAGATACTTTGACCATTTTCTACAGTGCCAAGCAGCTAGTATTTGAGCTTATACTAATGGGACATGTAGACCTTCCAGAGTTTCAAAGTTAATCTTGCATTGGACATTTTCTAATTTTAAAAATATGACATTTTGAACAAAAATTGTTTCCATTTCCAATCATATGGTTGTGAAAATGAGCTCTCCAAAATGTAAATTGCCACTCTACAGAGGATTTTACAGCCAGATAAGCACCACAGGTATTTAAGAAATAACTTATCTTTGGTTGAAATCTCTGAGTCTAATAATGAACTCTTACACAAAGCACTGTTAAACTAACTAGAAATCAAACAGCTAACAAGGACCTTCTAGGTCTTCTGGAACTGTGAAGAGACCACACGATAGGGACTGGAAGCAAGTACAATATTTGCAACATGCATTAATGTAACATTACATTACTTTGGTGGTTTTCAATGTTCTTTATTCATGTTGAGTCTGCTTAGGGTTTAGAAACCTTGGGAGGGGACTCCTATCACCCAATTTCATGTAATTCACAGTTTCCAGCTAACATTTAATTTCTAGCTATACTCAAACTAGAAAAGCTGAATGTACCATAACATCTTTTCCCACAAATGTTAACTTCTCACCAGTTTACTTGTACCTTAGAACTACAGCTGTTATCTTCTGAATAAAAAAATAACCTTTTTTCCCACATTCTGACTTTCCAAAAACCTAAAAAAAATTGACTATAAGATGTTTTACGTATTTCTTTATTCCATATGTCCCAAAGAATGGAGATATAGAACTGTGCTTTGGTATTATCCAAGTACTGTATGAGACACATTTCAATTGAGCAAATCCAGTTTACAACAGCTGAATAGCTGCTTTAAGGTACCATGTTTCCCAAGACATCTGTCCTTGACAGTATGCCATAAAAAATCATACTCATGACTACTTGCAACCATTCATATACTCCTCTCACTATTTCTAATCCACATGATATTTACTAAATCCAGAGAATTCTGGATTTAAGATCTGGCTTTCCTACTTTCTGTTTGCTATCTGAATTAAGATACACACCAGAAAACAGTAACCATTTCCAATGCTGTTTTGCAGTTGCAGTGGGGAATTTATTTTATCACTAATGGAAGAGGTTTTGTATGGAATATAAGCCTTACATTACTATGTGCTTCAAGCTGTAAAAAGTGCTTGAGAGGTATTTTGTTAACATAGCACACTGACAGAAACTCAGGCTTTCAAAACAAAATACAAAAGTAAACAAACCATCGAAGAAGTATGGCCTAAATATAATAGATCTGTTTGCATACTTAAGAGACTTTTTTGCCACTATGCATAGGGATATAACTTTGAAATTCCCTTTAATGCTAATTTGAGACTATTGAATGTCTTGCTGTATAGTTTCAAAGTTAAATCTCCAAGTACTGTGCTAATAATACATCCCGAGATCCATATCTTCTGATTGTATTGAACTGTTTCCTGCAATTAAGTTATTTCCCTTAAGAAAGCCTAAAGCCCCTAAAGCAAGAGATGCTTCTATAGGTTGCATATAGGGTGAGAGAATCTCAGATATTTAATGTCAGAAAGAGAAACTCATTACAGCCAGAGCCTGTGCTGAGTCTAATGCCTTAGAAAAAAGATTCTGAAATTTTCCCAGATTTTTAACAACAGCGCTCACACTTGCAAGAGAAGGTTAAGAAATCTGAACACCTTAATGATGAAATGTTATAGTTAACTGTAGAAGATGAGCATGAATTAATAAGAGCACCTACTGTAGAAAATGTTGTTATATTTCATTTTCTAAAATTTCCTGACATCTAGTTGATGGGGTTGGGTAGGAGAGCCTGTATAGCAATAGTGCACAAGGAAAGTGATGTGTTTGCTAAGCTGATCAATATCATGATTAACTTGGCCAAGCAAAAGACTGATCAATCTTAATATTGATCAGCTTAGCAAACATATTAGTGTGCTTGTGTAGTATGGCTACGCTGTGTCTATTAGTGTTTCATCAGGATATACATGCATTGAGCTATTCAAATGAACTTGCAACAGATGTGTACTCTTTGTCCAGAGCCAAAGCGGAGACAAATTGATCACAGTCTCCTACACAGAAGTCAGAAAACTGACATTAGATTTATACATTCAAAAAAGTAGATTATTTAAATACAGAATGAAAAATAAATCTTCCCTTATCACATTCTTCTACGGAATTTGTATGACACGTAGCTGTGTTTCTTAAAGCAGTTCAGTTTCTGTTTTGACTTCCTTGGAAAATATAATGTCTTAGTTCAACAAAGACATGCAAAATAGTTCTCCTGTAATGCTTCCTGAACTCTGAAACATTTTTTCTTCAATGGCAATGTAGCCTTAAAAACCATAATTTAAAAAATTATGTAACCAATGGATAAAAAAATCCAGAACGGAACTGAGATTGTATAAATGAGTTGGTGTTATCCAGCTGGATTCAGATCTAATCAATCAGCTCTTGTTCAAGATGTCTGTGAAGATTCATTTTTTTAAGCAACTTGAGTATTTGGTTTTTTGTGCTAAAAAAGGACTCCACAATGTTTGTGTTTCAGAAATTAAATTTTAAATACATTGTAGAATCATTTATATGTATTTTCAAAACTGAAAGGATTTATACTTTTAGATGTGCTTTCTACCCTGCTGATTATCAGTCTTCTGTTATCTATCTATATCTTTGTCTTTCAGTTTGACTGTATCTTTCTTTATAAATTGAGTTTTCATGAAACACCTCTGGATTCAGTGAAATTAAATAAAGAGTTAATTTTTCTTTCAGTGTCTTGTTTATAAAGAACTCAAAGTAACTCAGAAAGATGTTGCATTTTCATAACTATCTGTTCTCTGATTCTTTTCAGAAGTTGCCAGTTATTATGTTCAGGACTAGTTTTGGAAAGATGTCTAGATAACTGCAGAGAAATTCTCATCATTAAGGCTTAGTTACGGCATTACAAGTCTCACTCCTTCTCCAAACATCTGAGGGCAGAGTAGGATTCCTGGTTTTGTAACAAGCTGATTATTACAATTAGTAGCAATGCTTAGACACTCAGTGTCTGAAAATCTGAAGTAACTTCACGAATACTAATTCAGCACAAATATTGATTTCCACATGTAAATCCCAGACTAAAGGCTCCTGGCAACTGGTCAACCATGAGGTACAAGTGCAGTACCCACGATATTATAAGAACTCATAACCAAAGTGCAGCCAAACAAGAAAGATAATAGTGACAAGAAGATATATTCAGGCTAGGTAGCAGACACAGCAGTCAGCATATCAACTGCTAGTCAGTGTTTCTGGAAAAATGTATATTTACACTAGGCTAAACTCTAACATGGCCCTTTCCTCAGGTGTTTTCTGTATGAGGAACGATTTTCACCCTTGCAGAGGACAGAAGAGCAAAAAGGTACAAATGCCTTCTGAGTTATCCCTTGTCTCGTTCCAACATGATTGTGCCATTGTGCATGAAAAGCAAATTCTTCAAAGTAATCAGTTCATGTTTTTGCTACTGAGTCTTGCCTTTAAACATCTGCATCAGAAAGCAAGTCCATAATATCTCTGACAGTTTCTATTACGGATTTACGTTAACTTCCTTAACATGTTTGAAATGCATTTTTTCTGTTAATGACATGTATTGGTCTGTATCCTAGAACTTCAATGCCTTATTTGGGGGATGTAGAAGCACATTTTAAAGCCTTTCTTTTCAGTGCCGCTGTCGCTCATACATGTTATTTACATTTACATGTGTCCTGAGCAGCCCATCTACGTTTCCATTATTTCTTTCCAGCTGGTACTTTATTTCAACTTCTTAAAGTCAGAGTGTGGCACACTTGCCATCCATCATTGTCTAAGAGCTCTTAATTTGGCTACGAAAAGTGTGAAAACAGGTTAGAATGCTGTGCTAAGTCACAAATATAGGATCAGACAAGCCTTTGCTAAGTCTCTTAGTAATTATTAGAGCTTTTTGAAACGTGCTGGCTTCAGTTTGAATGAGTTCGGGTGAAAATTACAGGTGCTGAGTTTGTACATTTTCAAGACCTCTAGCTTTCACATCGCATTCTGTGTTAACATGAAACTGGATATTCAGGTGAGATGCTTTGAATGCCTGAAAGAGTTTCCATATTGTTGCACAATACTCTTGTCATATTTCTCAGTCTCAGAACAGATATAATCCATTGAAAGAAACAGCAGCACAAATTAAGAAAATGCCAGGATTCTCAAAACCTTAAAGGGCATAAACAGGGAAGCCTCCTGAACACGAAATGCTACCTTACATAAACAGGATATAAGGAAGGGTTGTAGCCATCCTGTACACAAGTGGTACTGGAGGTTCAGCCATACAGTAATGCTGTCCTGAAGACTTTAGCAAACAATATTGTAAAAGGCTGTCCACTTCTCCTGAATTAGATGTTTCCTCATGCGAACTTGCAAACACCTACTGAGAGACTTACTGTGATCTTTCCTGCCAGGAAGTGAAAGATAGAGTTTTCTGACCATGAAGAGCACAGATTAAAGAAATCCAATTCAGATGTGAATGTGTGATGTCTGCTGCAATTGAAACCTATCCTACCTCTTCCCTAGACGCTGATCCTTTACTTATGCTACTTGCTAAAAATACATATAGTGCTGCAAAGCTAAAGCAAGTTTCTCAGATGGGTGAGAGTAATGTTAACTTAGGAAACATCTCTCTGATTTATTTTTTTTCTTTCTGGTATAGCCTTTACCCTGTTAATTTTATTTTACCGTGTAACTTATTTGTCATATTCATGGACCATTTAAAATATGATGATACTACCTCAAATACTTTGCCGGATAAACATTGACTTCTTAATTCAGAGCACTTGAAAAGCGATGCTTTTTCTTATCATATGATAGGCATGAAGTCCAGATCTTAAAAGTTTTCAGCAGGCATGTTTGCATGGATGGACAAAAACAGAGCCAGCCTCAATCTGCCCATTTTTAGCCTGCACAGACAAAAGTCAACTCTAGTCCAGAATAGAGGTATTAGCACAGAGCAGTCTAAGCCATATGCCTCATCTTTCAGCACAGTATATTAGCTCAGACCCAGTGACTCATGAAAGCATCTGCAGGTCATACTAGATTCAGTGGACAGATCCAGGTGATTATCTTCCATTAAACTATTAAATGGTTTAGCCCTGATTTAACTGTGCCATTCACTATAAATTCACTATAAATTTTACAGCTTCTCTCCTTTCCTCAAGGATTTTTTTTTTCCTTATTGAGTTTCATTTTGCCATTGACAAGACCTGGCAATTGACAACAGAATGGCAAGAACTGGCACTGAATTACGTTGTTAAGTACCTTCACTGAGTGAGTAGAATATGGGTGTCAAATGCTCACACTAACACAAACAGCTAGTGAGATCAATATTAAATTTCAGACTGATTCTTATTTGTAATCATCCAATTTTTTTTTTAAAGCACTAAAAGCTATGTTGAAGACAGCTGGTTTTATGGAAACACCATAATATGAGCTAAGCCTCAATAGCAGAATTTAATAATCCTGATGTGCAGATGCTTTTCTACTTTTCTGAAAGTTTTTACAGGTAACTACAATTAGTACATAGTTAAATTAAAAAACATAACTAGGGATACTAGTGATACTAATTTTATTTTTAACTCCTTCAGTCTTTGTCAGTTTACATGACACTTAAAGTTTAATCTATGTAGTAGACTTAATAATATACAGAGAAATTCTAATCTTACTACACAGTATTACTGAAATTTGAAAAGACTTTTGCTTTTAACTTTTTTTCTAAAATGCTTGCATAATTTTATTTTTGCTTTCCACTGAAGAATACTGGTATCCATGAGCTAGAACTCTTTCTTTTCAGTGCACTGTCTGATATTGTAATTTGTAGCACTTTTATTTCCTGAAACAGAAACAAGCTTATTACACTCTCTCTTTTCTTAGTATCCAGGCTGTAATGAACTGAAGTTCTAGTAATCTTTATAGTGATAAAACTCCATACGATCATTAACAAAACCAATCAACTATTTTTTATCATATTAATAGTCGTTTCTTATAGTTGTTACCTTGATCTCCTGCTACAGAAAGCATTTCTATTTTTGTGTTCTACACATAACCTTACTTTTCCTTTTAAATAGAGCACTGGGCTTTATAATGGTCCCTCATTCATCAGCTTCATAAACACCATTCGACATCACACACTTGATTCTGACTCAAGTGACTATGACTTCAGCTCAACTGAAGTGATCCTAACACTGTATTTCTCCTTTCGTATCTTTCCTATTTTGGCCTGCATAATCACTTTGGTTCAAGTAGAGATATGACATAGCAGCATAAGGAATTCTCATCAGGTATAGATAAACAGTGACATATTCCGAACCAGATACAATGAACCTGGAAAACCACAACCGGATTTTCCCCTACTTTTCTATACCATTTGTACTTTGTCTATCTAACTTTTGGTAACATAATTTCTTGTTACAAGTTAATGTATATTTGAGTATATTTGATAGCTGGAAACACAATTCTGAGGTTCATACATGAAAGGACAAGGATTTAGCTCATACATAAATGTGAATACAAATCACATTACACTGGTTAACTGTTAAGTCTGTTTAAGTAATCACAGCGTTCAGAGGATCAAAAAGGCTGGCACAATGATATTTACAAGAATTTATAACAAACTTGCACTTGGTATGGTTTATCTAGGTGTATACAAGGCTAAAGTTAATTGTTAGCATGTGATACTATCTTGAAATTCAGTATTCACAATATGACAACTTGGTACTCATGCTGTCTCTATTCCAATAAAAAATCAACATGTGTGTACAGTCTCATTTGCTGTCTTCTCTGCCTTTCTTGAGCACTCATTATTATTAAAAACTATTAGTTTTTTTGTACTTCTCATACTCCACTTTATTCTTATTCAAGTGCATTGCTTTTTCTTTAAGCAATCATATAAATTATACTGCATTGAAGCATATGGCTTCTGAGTATACATCCAGCCAAACCAGGCGACTTCTTCTCAGTCAATTTTTTGCTTCCATGTTAGGTACCAAAAGAAACTGAAATTAAAAACACAAAAGTAAGATGTACTGTAATTGCCTCACACTCTTCTCCCACTCTTTACCACCTTAAAAAGTTGCCTGGTACTATGTATTCACATAGTCCCCAACTAGACATTTACAGTCTAAACAGATTAAGAAAAAGATAAAATTGTCTCTACTTTGCTCCTGAAAAAGGAACAGATACTAAACCACTTAGCCAAGGTTCTTCACAATGTCACTGGCAGTGCCAAGAATAGAACACCAATTTTCCATATATCTATTTTATACCTTATGCAGAAAATTATCCAGAAAAAAAAGAGGTCTATTTTCATTTAAGTATTGTTATAACTGTCAAGAATGTGTTCTGGCAAATGTAACTCTGCCAGGCAAAAAAACTTGCTTGGCATGCCTTAGTTTTAACGTGATTTTTCTGAGTAAAACAATCTGATTGATACTTCTGTATTGACAAAGCCTTCTGAGAAAATCTATGGAACTTGTCTATCTGATGTGATTATTCAAGTTTTGTCCTCTAATTTGAGATCACCAGGCCATCCTAGTAGACAAATGTTGATCAGAAAAAGTATACATAAAACTTTTCTTTTTTGTGAAGAAAAGTGGTGGATTTTGTACAAGGAAAATGTCAGGTATCAGCCACTGAGTATAAGGTCGTCAGACAAAACATGGTACACTGCATTGTTCATATATTCAGCTATGCTTACTCTGAACTGGATGCAGAAATCTATAAAAAGCAATCTGGCAACTAATTTTATGACAGTTAAATTGTCATACTCACACAAGTATGCCCATTTCTACCACATGTGGTAACAAATTCTGCAATAAGATGTCTGCCTGGAGGAAATCATGGGTAGCAGGTAATCATGACATTCAGGAGCTTTGCATGGTTGCTTTCAAGGAGTTTTGGATCATGCAACAGTTCACAAGAAGATACATTTTCCATGCAGCTTAGAAATAATTCATAAGCATCCTTTTTCATGCAACTGAATTCCAAAATAACACATGGATTTTAACAGATAACCATCAGAATGTGTTAAAATGCAGTTTAAGTTACATGATTCACCATTTGTTTTTTTCCCCTGTTACTTTCTTGTACTTTATCTGCAGTTAACAGAACTTTTTGACTGCTTTTACTCAGGTAATCTAGCTGAAAATGCCATGTTTTTAATCCTAAAGGCAAAACCCAAGAGGCCTTGCACTGAGAATATAAGCAGAACATCTTCTCAACCTAGTTCTACTCTTTCATCATGCACATAACTGGGTGAGTAATATACTTCTCTGTGTCTATAGGCAGCCATCTTGGGATGATGCAATCTTGCCTTAGACTTGAGAGCTTCCTCATGAAGAAAAATGATCCCAGCTAGCCACTTACACTGAGATTTTTACATTCACAGTCGTCATACGGTAGTATAAAGCTCCATTTAACAAAGCACGTATGGGTTAGTTCTTGTCAGATGTATACTTGTCAGATAGAGCTTACTTTCTTTAAACACAGCCTGCATCATCAGCAACTTGTATCCTGAATAAGTTTCTCTCCCTCACTGTTATGTTCCTCTCTTCACACCTCTGAATATCAGTGTTGCCAACAAGTTAATGACATCAACTACTAAATAGTTTTAAAATGCTACCAACCACAGACACATTAAACCACACGTAAACACTGTAAAAGTAGTGAACCTAGCATATAATTTCACAAACAATTATATACTTGTACATATGTTTCTGGGTGTCTGCATCTATCTGTATATATACTGTGTATAAAAACATTCACACAAATAAATGCAAATATATGTTTAGATGCATACACACAATCATATACAGGCACAAGTTAACAGAAATGTCAAGTCAAGGATACATAATTTTAACTCTAAATTTACTGCTTTCTCCAAAAGAAGGCAAAGAAATGTTTACATTGATCACACAGGGCTATGACCTAAAGTCATCATCTGGCTTTCAATAATAGTTTAAGTTGTATCGAGCTTGACTGGGCAGCTAAACACAGTAGCGAGGATCTACATTTAGAGTCATGCATATGCTAGCTCCATGACCACCAGTGTGAGCTGGTGATTATTAATCACCAAAAAGAGAACTAATGAGTACATGGAGAGGGGCTGAGAGGGGCTGCTTGTGTCTTGGTGGGTGGAATCATGACAGAGCTGTCAGGAGATCCATAGTATAAGAGCAAGTGCAGAGATGTTTGAGGCAAATAGTTCATATTGCTGCTTTAAACTGCTCATGAAAGTCACTGCACATAACAGAGAATGAAGTGCTTAAGCAGCGGCACCAGAAACTTCAGGGATTTGCTTAAAATTCAGTGTGCATATTCCTAACAATCCAGTACAAGTCTTTAAAATTTCAATGCACATTTGTGGGTGAATGCATGTTTTTTAAAGCTCTGCTTCACATTGTCCTAAGGTTCTCCACAAATGGTATTAATGTTAATGAGATCTCTATAGTCCTACTAAAGAGGTCATTGAGCATTACGTTTCGTGCAGACATATCATTAGGTTTCAGGTTGTGCAATGGTAAGCCCTAAGAGATTGCCACTGTAGAAAGATAATTGACTGAAACACAAAAGATCTGGAATTTGGTTGCAATCAAATTTCAAACCGTTCAGATTATTATCTGACACTCTCACAAGTTAATTTTCTGGGACAATTTTTTTATCTTTCCCTGTTTTGAGATGATTCAGTTCTCCAGATATCTGTGAAACTGCTGTAGTCCAGAGCATCTCTCATTTCTCTATATTACAGAGCTCATTTCACTGTGTGCTAGTAATGAAATACAGCTCAAGACAGCTCTTCTTTTCTGAAAACAGGAATTCAAGAAAAATGAGGAGCCTCCCCACATGTTTTTGAAATCAATGCCTGGATATAAGCAAAACAATAGGGCCTATTTTCATGGTGGGAGCAAAGTCAGCTATGTACAAAAGTACTGAAAATAGTTGTCAGTAACGCTGTTTATATACATCTGAGTGTGGGGAGGGGGGAGGAAGGTTATTCTCTTTTTTAATAGTCAATCTGAAATGTGTACTACCAGAGAGCAGACTAAAACACATCTCAGTAAAGACATCACTGGGAATTATCATAGCTATGGAGAAGATGCATTATGGGAGAAGGCAATGGGAAAATGAGTCAAGTTTTCCTTCACAAACTTACTGGTTAGAATGGTGAAAGTAAAATGTAAGATGAAAATATTCTCCAAATTCAAACTCTAAACAAAAATTGAGGGTGTGAGAGGAAAGTATGAATATGGTTTGTCTACCAGCAACAGTAAATAATGTCCCATGTCCTCCTTACGCTGCCAGGAACCTCTCGTGGCACAACTTCCTGCATTTCAGTAATGTCTACTGGTTAGTTTAGCAGACCAAAATAAAGGGTTCACCTAAGAACCAAGTTACTGAGTTGCCACATTTTATTTTGCTTGTATTAAAAAAACAACCTTTCAGGGTCTGGCCTTATTTTTAAAGAGTAACTCTTTTATTTTCTTATCTTTCTTTTCTTTCGGTATGAATTCTTTTTTTCTTCTTCTCTTAATCTTTTGTAAACAAGCTGTACACTGCCTTTAGCAGCTGCCATCAGCAGTGCAATACATTCAGAGATTTATTATGACAATATGTAGTGCAGTTCTTAAAGCCTTTTTGTTTTTGAGCATATGCAAGCTGTTTTGCTTTCCTGCCTGTTATTTTCCCAAAGTTCTTCCCAGTCCTATTGCCTGCCCAGCAATTGGTATGTCTTGGCAGTGTGGAAAAAAAGAAAAGCTACGATAACGCCTAAGCAGCTGAAGCCCTCACATGAATAAAGCACTTAAGATGAAGACTGTATAATTAAGTGAAGACTTGCACTCCAGCCTCCCCTTGCAGCCAGGCAGTTATTAAGAGGAGGGAAACCCGCGATCATTACCCAGCAAAGAGTACGATGACTGGCTGCTCAGTGTCAGGCCTCCGGTGGCCGGCTTTGTCACTGGCGCGGAAAGGAGAGTTCACTTTCTGTCAAAACTGGCTTTGCCAAATGTTATCATTTTAAATGCCGTGAAAGAGAGGGAGCTGGGCCTAGGGGTATACACAGCCCCATATGCTGGTGACAGTGATACAAGTGTAATTCTAGACTATTAGAGTGACACATAAGATCATTTCTGCCCCAGAACATGAGACAGCTGAGGGGATTATGCAGGACAGGCTGTCACGCAATAAAATTTTCAGAAATCTGTTAACCCCAGCTCAGACCCAGTGAATATTTTATTGCTCTAACATTGAGAAAAAGTATATTTATTAACTATAGAGAGATATAGCCAAGAGGCTGGGCAGATGAAAGGTTACAGGAAAATGAACTCACTTGATATCTTACACTAAAAAGTAGTGGCGTGATCGTGGAGCTAAGTAGAAGGAACAATACCCTCACTGATCCATATTTGCATCTGAGATAGAAATCATAGACAAAAGATACAACAGCGAAATTAAAGAGAAAAAAATCTGTATACTTCTACAGTATATAATGGTCACTACAGCACATGGAGAATATCATATGCAAACATGTTCAAAATTTCTTGAAACCGATTAGGCTCAGGGACACCTAGGCAAGATAGCATTCCAAATGAAATGTGTATAAACTGGGGGCTTAAAGCATATTGCTTTCTGTTAGCTCAGCTATATTCTTCCAGAAGCAAACACTGACTTTTTTCCAGAAATCTGGTAATATACAGAAATAACAACATGTTCTATCTTGCAAGGAGTCTGTATTAGCCAAACCCTTATTAAAATTCATGGAAAGCAACACAAATAATACACAAGGAGCCTGACTATCAGGTTATTATTCAACCACTATATAATCTTTGCATTATCCCTCTACTAGCTATACAAAGGTATAAACATACATGTACGCAATTAAATCTGCTATTTAAAGCTCTCTGTTTCATTTGATATGTAAGTACTTTTCACTGAAACTGAAGTTGTGTTCATAACCTGAGGTTTCTGTTCAATATTTACATGTTTCTTGCTAGAAGGTAAGTAGTAAAAGCAATTGCTAAGAAACTTTTTTCCCATTAAGAGAGTAAAATATATAGCAAATAATTATTATGATGAAGTATTAGTATGTCAACCGGTTCTCCTGAATTAAAAAGTAAGACTAGGCTTCAATATAAGATTTCAGAAATCATTTAAGAAAGGACATTGCTATATGTATTATTAATATTTTGTATTTAAAACATTCCAAAGTTAGTCTACACAGTTTAATGTAAGTGTCTATGATTACAGGAGACAGCATTTGCCCAACAATGTCACAAAGGTCAGTAGAAAAAAAATAACATGATATGCTTTTTGAAAACTCCCAACATCTGAATACTGTGTCCAGGGTGTAAGAGGAGCCCATGGGGGTGCACTTGGAGAACAAAAGGAACCCTTCTGCTAATTGACTGAAAAATTAGCCAGGTCCCCCTGCGGGAAGCACACAAGACAGCAGCAGATGGAGACAGCTCGGACACCATGGCAAAAAAAGCTCCCCAAAACCTGCTGTGAATCTGCTGCAATTATGGGTCACAACACTTTTCTTGTTTAACAGAACACAAGCAAGACAAACAGAGGACGTGAAAGCTGGAAAGGTCATAAACTGACTGTAAATCTATTATTTTAGATGAGAAACAATTGAAGTTCCTTAAACTGCTCGAAGTTATGTGTTATTTAATGAGGTAAGTTAAATAGCTCCTTGTCAGTGGTGCTATGAAAGGCTCTTCTGTGAATAATCTGAAATAATTTGTTTATTCTCTGACTTGCTATCTTGCCCTTTGTTTTAGTTTTTTATAGCATAACTTTTTCCATCCCCAAAATTATGCTTGACATACTGGTGATTCTGGCTTAATAGGTGGAGATTCTGGCTTAATAGGTGGAGAAATAATTGAAATATAGACCATCAATCCAATATTAATAAGGGCCTTTTGTCAGTTGGTGGGAAACAGATGTATAAATGTTTACTTCTGATACCTGAGCCCTTTATCATTGTCATTTCAACCTTACCTTTACCTTGCTTTCATTTAATTTTAGAATTCTCTAATTATAATTTCTGTGATTCCATTCCACGTACAAAAAAAATCACAGATATAGAAAGGAAGAGTCCACTTTATCACTCTCACATACGAAACTGATGAAATTATTATTTTGGTCTGAACTATCAAAACTTTTAGTTTTACTAGAAATACAAAGAATGCTTTCCAAAGTAATTGAAATGCGTTTTATTTATTTGTACAGTTTCATTCAAAGATATTTTATTTTCTTGATGCATTCAAAAGATCAAATCCTGGTTTTTATTTCATGGAGTATCATTGTTATGCTCAAAAAAGACAAAATTATGGATGAGAGAGGATTGTAGGGGATTAACCATTCATAAAATCTAAGCAGGAAGACATTCATAGTCAATCATTATGAATAATCAACGCAAAATAAATACAATAATAAACATGATACTGAATAAGCCAGCGTAATCATCTGTCTTAAAGTGCATAAGCAAAATACTTCATTTTATTACACATTATTTCCTTCAGTTCCCTTGTATGATGTTGCCATGCAAACTAATATGCAGTTTCACTAGCAGTCTCTTTTTTTGACTCCCATCACCTTCCACAATAGATCTGAGTTAACATCCAAGCTTTGTTGAAATTAATGGATACAGTTCGTGTAAGTGAATTCTTCCGTCTCTGGAGAGCTTCATGTTATTGCTTTGCCCATGTACAGGCCCCCACTCCTTTATGTCAACCTTCAGGATCGAAGCCTGAGGACCTAATGCTGTAGCTACTTAACAGTGGTTCCACTTGACTCAGAAGTCATTTGTGCTGGTTACTTGTGTAGATAAACACAGGGATACACAAAAAAATATAGGGGCAGAACTTCACAGGGCTTAGAAAAGGAGCTTTTATCTGCAAGTAGTTTCCCTTCCTGGTTTTACACTAGTTAACTCTCTAGGGCATTGTAACATATATTGCTTAATCTACAACAAGTACAAAATAACATTTATTTTCCATTTCCCAGACTTTTTGGATCGCCTCTTCAAAAGCACAGTATGCTTATTTACACTTTTTGCTTCAGCTTTTCATTCTCCACTGCTGAAATCAATGGCTTCATTCCAGGGTACCCAAACGGGTGGCACTGACGTTGGCAAGCACAGAGTAGAAGAATCATTCTGACCAAAACAGTTTGCTCAGAACCACAGTCATATATTCATATACTTGTTTATACTGAAATGAATTTTTTTTCTGTTTTCAACATATCTCATGCGTAGGTGGTTTTTTTTGTACTTATCAAATAGCAAAATCTTTTAACCAATTAGCTACAGATCCCAAGAAAGGGAAAAGTACATACCCCCTGAATATGTTCTATAGCTGAGTAGATGCTGAATAGTTTTTTTCCCCTCAGATTTTGAATAGATAACAATACTTATGAAAAGACTACACTGATGACGCTAGAAAATTATGTTCTTTATTAAAGTGGAAAACAAAAAGAACTCATAAGATAGTTAGAGGGTTGTCCTACTTTAAGAGGAATCTCCAGTCTTCACTTTCTATAATGCAAAGATTTTCTGATTTAAATTCTGCCAAAAACTTCATGTTATTTTTTTAACCATCCATAGAGTAGAAAATGTAGTATCTACCTCATCTCATACAGTCTGTCTCCATGAGATTAGAAACACTGCAACTTTCCTATTTTTATTCCTTTTTGGGTACCAGACACTGGAATAAACCACGAACCCACATCACTAGGTCCCATTTAGAAGAAAAGGTTTTCACTATGAAAGTGGCTCAATGTACTCTTGTTCCTACTGCATACCAAACTAAAGTGACTTTTAAACTCTTGAGATTAAAGCACTAATTTGGGACTGACTTTGTGTCTGTTTACCAGGTCTGATTCAGATTTTCAGTGACAAGTACCTTAGTTGTTTATTGCATTAAGTTTTCCATCTATAAAATGGGGTCAAGACATACTGCTGGTTACAAGTGTTACAAGAATAAAAATGAGAAGCATTTTGTGCCATGTTAAATTGCTATACCTACTATGATCACAAGGAAAAAAACCAAAACCTGCAAGTGATATTTGATCCTTTTCCCTCTGAAATACATAACATAATGCTCAGTACAAGCATTGGCAGCTTTTTCTTTGGTGTAGTTGTAATTCTCAAGATGACACCAAATACTATGCAAGTGTTCAGGACTAAGACTGTTTCTTATCTATTGACTGGTAGATGCCCAATAGCACTGGATATAAAAGATAGGAAAACTGCAAATGCACAGTTATACGTCTCCAAGTCACGTGTTGCTCATGGAAATCTCAGATATGCAAATCCATAATATTGCAAATATGGGGGTCTTTTTTTCCACCAAAAATCTTACTCTGCACATATAACAAGATACTATTCACGTACGTATTGGGATTAAATGGAAATTTTACTTGTAGTATTAGTAGGCTGCAAGATTAATACAGAAGTTGGTTGCTTGATTTATGATGTTACTAAAATGCGTAGTGTTTTCCTATTAAGCGTTTAATCTAAACTGGTGACAATCTAGTTTATACTCCAAAATTCAACTTCTCTTCTTGTCGTTAAAATGTGTCAGTGTGCTAATTCAGGAGCACAGAGTCTTTCAGGGAAACTGCTGATAAGTACCAGCAAAGTGCTCTTCAGTCTTAGAGTGTGAAAGAGGAGCAATTGTTGAATCCTCAACAAAAGCAAAACCTCAAGCTGCAAGTAAAACTTCTGAATACAGTGCCACAGCTCTTCAAACAAAAGCTTTCTTATTTCTGTTCTTCTTTTGTGAATGGGATGTGGCATTGCTACTTACAGAGCAAATGATGAGGTTGTGAAATGAATATGGAATCACTCTTCAGTGTGCTAACTACAGGCTTCTCTTTCTGAATGAGAACATTTCCCTTTTGTTTTTCCATCTATAAAGGATGCGTACTGGCTAAGTGGAATCAGTGAAGCAAGTCGTAAATGAGAAAACACATGAAAGAGAAGTAATGATCAATGTACAAAAAGCAAAGCAAACCAAAAAGAATTAGTGCATTGCAATGCCTGCACTGCCGTGAAGGGCAGTCGCTGCAATGTGGGACTCCATTATGTAGCCATTGTTGCATTATGTCAAGGAAAAAAAGGCAGTACTGAGTAGTGAAACCATTAGTACCTCAAACCATGCTATGCAGTTGCTGTGTTTCTGACGTTTTCATTCTACTCTGCACAACTACAGCTGTCCAGGCTTTACCACAAAAGCTCTATGATACCAGCAGTAACTCGCCATGTTCTCAATGCAGTCGCTCTTGTCTCATGTGGTAAATATAACTTGTGTTCCTGTGTTATGCCATGCTGTCCAACCAGCAATGTGCTACCAGTTAGGGTACAGTGTGCTTCACTATTGCTGCTGCAGACCCCACTTTGTTGGATGTTCTGTCATTCAAAGTCTGCTGCACTTTGCAGTGGAAGATGCCTGACCTGTCACATTGTGTCGTTCTGCCCATACTTTGTTGTGAAGCCTATATGTGCTGGGCTGTACAGGTAATGGGACACTATGGCTATACTATTTGCTGTATATTACAGGCACACACATGCAATGAATAAAAACAAAGACATGAAATTACATTAATTAAATGGTTCACTTTTATCCAGAAGGCGTGTTTTACTCCACAGATAAGTAGCATAAAGTAACAAGGAAAATGTTTTGAAAGATGTATTGGTGTAGACAATCTTTTAACTTTAATTTCCTCTTGTTTTTCCAGGCTCAGGCAAACTTCTTTAAGAGTAAGTACAAAGAAAGTTCTGAAAATTGGTATTTTGAGATTATAACAGTTTCATTATGGCTTCAAAATATTTTATAAACACTGCTTTCTTAGATTCTGACTTGAAGTACCATTTCTTCTTCAGAACTTTTAATTTTGATACTTTTATTCTCTTTAAATATTAAAAAAAGTTTTATGCCTTCTCTAAATCTCTCTGATACATCAGCTTAGTCTTCTTCCCAGTCTTATCAAGAGTGGAGAAAAGTCAGTTAGGATCTTCTATGGAATATGAATGGTTGATACCAATGCAGGCAGCAAAAATGAAATCATGCTGAGGATGGTGTTTATGATGCAGAGTGTTTTAGCCTTTGCTCAGGGGTTTTGTCTCCTATGTGCTCACTGAGTGCTTTTAGGCTTCTTGTTGAATAGAAGTGTTCGACTTCAATGAAAAAAACAAGACCACCATCAAAACAGCTAGAAGCTTATGAATTAACATTCTCAAGACTTTCAAGGACTGTTCTTTGAGATGAAAGACATGTCAGAGGTGGAAAACTCCTGTCCAGTTCTGAGGATCTATAAAGTCTGTGTGAATAAGGAGGGATGACACTGCTATGCAGCCTTCTGGGAAGTATGTCAGTCTTCTCTCTTCTCTTACCATTCGCCTTCTCCAGACGCTTCTTGGCTTCATGACCCTGTCACCAGCTTCTGAATGTGGCATTACAGTATTCATTATTTTGGCAATTGGTTTGCTATAACAGCATCACTCAGCACAGACTGATTAGAAGATGTAGTCTGATTCAGTGGCACACCAAAACCCTAGTGTTAATTATTCAATCTCCGCTAATGCAGTGAATGTATCTCAAGGCTCATGTGAAATATAAATTAAATACATAGCAGCTCTTATTTGATACCCTTTCTGAAAACATCCTTAGACTTTCTGGACTACCACGATTAAAATGACCACCTTAGGAATAAAAAAAAGATATTTTCACTTTTTTACGAACAACATTTATCCAGACTCTCTCTTTTCTCTGATTCTTATTTTTTTAAAAAAAAGTATTAATTAATAACTGACATGTGAAGACAGATTTTTTGCAATTGGATTGATTTATCATATAAGGATTTAAGTAAGTCTCCAGGGCAAATCCTTTTTGTCTATGGATTCTTATTGTAGTTCCATAAGGGCAGCACCACAAAGTCTTTTTAGGAGTCTTACTTTCATCAGAAGCTCAGTGTTTAAATGCTCATGTAGGTTTGTTCTGTACTGCTTGTATACAAAGCATAATAATACGGCACCAAGCTGTGCCAAGGGAGGTTCAGGTTAGAGATAAGGAGGAAGTTCTTTACTGAGAGGGTCGTCAGAAGCTGGAACAGGCTGCCCAGGGAGGTGGTGGAGTCACCATCCCTGGATGTATTTAAAAAGCGGGTAGATGAGGTACTTAAGGATATGGTTTAGTGGGTAGACAGGAATGGTTGGACATGATGATCTCAGAGGTCTTTTCCAACTGAACGATTCTGTGATTCTGTGATAATACTGTGCTCAGAGCTGTTCCAGATCTGAATTCCAGCAGTGCCTAAAGGCCAGGGTCCACATTAAAACCAAAGTATTAAATCACCCTATTTCTGATACGCACAATTTGCCGCTTCTGAAAAACACAGCCATACAACTCATCTTCACAATGGAGCTTAGTGAAATGTTTTGATGCAGGAGTCAATCACTGAGTCCCAACAAAATTTGCAATCCGGAGAATTTTGTTGTGCTAATGACTAATAGATTATAGGGTACTGTGTGAATTAGAGAAAAATTTCTTTGTTTTAAATTAACATGAAAGCCAAAGGGGAAAAACAAATAAAAAAAACAAAATTTGAAAACTCAATTAGTGCAATGACATCATAACTCATAACTTTTCTCAAAGCCAGACAATCATTTTCAAAGATTTTGTGTTAAAATATTTGGATATAGTCAAAGTTGGGTTACAGATTCAAGTAGCACACACTTCATTGAATAGGTCTTAGTATCTCCAAACTAAATATGCGAGAAATTGTGTGTACATATACACACACCCTTGTCAGTGTTTTGGTCTGTAGTCCCAACCAAAATAAGGCATTTAGAGATCTGCCCATTTCTAATCCACAAAATAATGGAAATAAGTAGCTAAGACTGCCATCCTTATCTCTCTCCATTGCTCTTATTGTAGCACATGTGGCATGTAACATCAATCTCAAACTTCTGTAATGTCAAAATACAGGAGTATGATCTAAGCCTGAAGTGAAAGCCTTAGCTGATGCTCTTACTTTGGATTATTTTCCTTACTTAAATCCTGTGGATTTAGTGCATAGGGTTTAGGGCTTTTTTTTCTTTTTTATGCATTCTCATGTCCAGTCTCTAAATAAATATCAGTATTATTATCGCAATAACAAGCAAATAAACAAAATACACAAAAGCAAGTTATTAGAACAATTTTAATTTAACTAAACACTATATTTATGGTACATCCTAAGCTTGCATTTCTGACTATCTAGTAGTTTCTTCCACTAGAGCTAGGTTTCAAATTGGCCATGTATTGATACACAGAAAGAAAAAAAAGATCATACTTTGATCTTCTAAGCATTCTAATCATTTGGGAACTCACTTATGTGAAAGAAAACTACCATTTGGGCATACCTTTAAGAGTTCAAAATTAAAATTATTTCACCAAGCTATAGCACTGCATCTTTATATGTATTTATTGCAAAGTGAATACAAGTTTAAACTTTCTCTCAGAATCGAACCTGCTACTCATAAGAATTGCCCAGGCTCTGATGCTCACTCGAGGCAGAAAACTCAAGACCATTCAGAGTCTTAGCACATGTGCCATAGCGTAGGCTGTGTTGACAGAGTAGAAACAATTCCAAGAATATAATGCTTGGCATATGAACAGTCCACTGCAATATAAGACATTTCTGAAAACTTAGTGATCATTACTGGAAGCATTGTGCATGATATTTAAAAGAACCTTTAGCATATTTCCTATGTCCAAGCTTAGGTTTTCCTAAGCATAGTATGCATAATATGAGATCAAGCTACCAGCAAGTCAGGAATGTAGATGAAATATTTTAATTTGAAATGAAAAAACAATCAGTATCATTTTGTGTTACCAATAGTATTCCAAACTATGGATCTACCAAAAAGCACAAAAAGAGGAGAAGAATAGGAAGAGTCTACCATGCTTGTTTCCGTCAGAAGTTTTCAGAGATGAGGATCTTTCATGGATCTAAGACTTAATAAATAACCACATGAAGATGAGTCCCCAGTACCAGATTCATAGACAGGCCCAGCTATGGTGACTCTAAGTTGTAGATACCAGGGAATATTGAGCAAAAATAGAGGTGAATGGAGACTACTTTTCCTATTATGTACTATATATGGAGACATTACAAATAGATCTACTGATTCTATCTGTAATAGGACTTGTCCTAGTGACAAAACAAGAGGCAATGGGCACAAACTAAAACATAGGAAATTATGTCAGCACTTACGGAAAAGGTTTTTTTGCTGTCTGGGTGATTGAGCACTAGCATGAGTTGCCCAGAGTGGTTGTACAGTTTCCATCCTTGAAGATATTCAAGGTAACCAGCTGTAGGTGGCTTGGGAAGGGGAGTTGGTCCAAATGAACTCCAGAGATCCCTTCCAACCTCAACCATGCTGTGAATCCGTGACAGATTGTCAAAGAAACAAAAGAGACACTAAAACAATGGAAGATCTTTCAGCAAGTGGCTTGGAAATCTCAGTCAAAAATTGAGAGGTGGCTTTATTAGATTATTGTATCTTCATGAAGAAAAAAGGAAATATTTTTAAGAGCTTTATTAGTGCAATAAAAATCAGTTACCAGAAGTTGAAATCAGGCAAATTCTGTATCTAATTCTGTGTATCTGAGAGAATTATTACTAAATACCGAAGTAGGCCAGAAGTAAAGATGCTGAGGCATTC
>NW_010202450.1:78288-85801 GCF_000695765.1 Mesitornis unicolor
ATCCAAATTCAGGTAGCAATCATGAATTTCAGATTTCAGCACAGACTCACACCATCTATTTTTAACTGCCTAAAGTTCAGCAACTTGTTCAAATTAGATGCCTATAATCCCTCTTTAGTCAACAGGAGTGAGATAGGCACAGTAATGCTGGTTCCTGCTGGCAATGCTTATCATTTTCTATTAGTGACAGAAGGCTACCTGACTAGCTTAAAATAGATACTTCACCTTTGAACAGCTAGAATTAGATAACAAAGTCCCAATGCAAAGTTCATGAGTCTATGGCACTCTTCCCATGTATATATATTTTACTTTATTTCAGGCTGATCCTCAAATGTTACTGCTTCCAAAAAATGTTACCGCTTCCCTCTCAGAAAAGACTGATACTGAAGAGGTCACCCAGATGATTCTCTCCCTAGACTAGTAACATGCCAGACTTCTCTCTACTGAGCAGATACTGACAGTGTGAAGTGTCATCCTAAACTTATGTACAGTCAGTCAAAAACTTGGCCAAGGTAAAGAATATCTACCCACTTAAATAACTATATTTGCAGTCCCAAATTCAGTGATGCCCACTAGCACAATATTTTCTATCCACATTTTGACATATGTTAAAACCATCTACTCTTAGCTGGGAAGACAGTAAGGAACAACTTCTTAATCTGCTTCCAGGCTGTCTAGGGAAGCTTCCCCATCTGTCAGAACCTTTTTCAGGGCAATTTCAACCAAGTAAGCTTACAGTCTGTGTGCCCTGACATGGCAAGAAGTGACAACAGAGTCATCTGAGAGGCACTAAACAAAAGTTGAGGACCAGTAACTTCCGAAACTTCTCTCTGTTGAAACTGAGTGCTCCTAATCTAGTTGAGGCAGGGGAGAAACAAACGTGTTTCTGTAAACTACCTTTACCAAGGTTTTCCTCTCTTTGGCTGAAATCAAGAATTCACTAGAAGTTCTCACAGCTACTGCAGAAGAGCCAGGAGATGGGTGTAAAATCCCATATTCTTGTATTATTTTCAAAAGGTATGAAGGTACATGCTTAATCACTACTTCAGAGTCCAAATCTACTCCATGCAAAATCAACAGTTTTACCCTCAAATATACCTGAATTTAGGGCACATTAAGTGCAAGAAAGGCCTTAAGACAATTTTAAAATGCCTGTAGAAATATCTTGTGAAAATCTCACTGGAAAAACCATTCTTTGTCAAAGAAGGGGTCTAGTTTTGTCAGCAAATAGAAGACAAAAATACTTACCACACTATAAAGATAGGAAATGACCTCTCAATACTCCAGCAGTTTCTATCCCTGCAGACAGTGGCCATGTCTACAATAACCAGAGCAGCACAGTAGGAGCAGATGGTAGAGAGAAAGTTTCTCCTGACAACCTGACCTTCATACTGCATTCATTTTAAGGAGAGTTATTTTGTCTTAGCTTTAGTCTGGTCCCAAGGATCCAGCAGCTATCAGTGGCAGGAGCTCAGGTACTCCTTCCAGTTTAGTTTCATCTTGAAAGAAAAGAGTCTTAAAGGAAAAACACTGACAGCATTTCACAGTGTGCACCTCTCCTAACTGTCTACATTTCTTTCAACATTCACTCAGGATCCAATCTGAAATGTGGATATATATATGTATCCGGTTCCTCACCTCTACAGTAACAAGTTTCAGATATGAGAAAAAGGTGGCAAACATGCCCAACATGCAGGTTGCTAGAAATACATATCTATTTGTAAATATTTCTACAAATAATAGATTTGTTTATGAAAGCTCTACAGCTAATACTATTCCTTAATCACATTTGTCTACTCATCCACTAAGTATACAAAGAAAATAAAACTGAAAATTATAGCATAAATTATTTGTAATAAAAACAATTATTCCCACAAGAGCATATTTTTTTGCTTTTTTTGTTTATAAAAAATTACTGTAGTCAATTAGTAAGTACTAACAATAACACAAGCCACAAATACTAGAGCAAAAAAAGGGAAAATTTAAAAAAACAACAACAAGAAAAAACCACCACACAAATTATCTTAATCTTAAAATCTTTCTGAATCTTCCTAATTTATTGAATCATCACCTGGGTATCACTGTTATCAGCCTCAGGTCTCTCTCCTAAAAGCCTTAGCTTCACTTTAAACTCCTTTCAGTCTGACTGTGACTTGATTGCAAGAAACACTCAACAGTGGCCAACTTCCAAGATGATCAGACTAAGTTATTGTGCAACATCATATGAAAGCTCTGAAAAAAGGTAGAAAGGGAAATAGTAGAGCTGAGCTCTAGAGTCTGACATTCATCTGTCCTTCTCCTGCCAGCTCCATGTCAGTTCTATGCTCACCCTGCACCTTCTAAAAGAAATAAAGCCTCTATCTTCCAAGCACCTTCATTATTTGCATAAGTCTAACTCACTTAGAAGACATCATCCATGCTGTGCAATGAGAGATGCATACATTCTTTTGGAGTAAGAAAAAGTATACAATTACTTGACAGTATCACAATACACCTATCCAGGAGATTAATGTTAGATAACTATAACATTGGACTTTCTAACTTTTGAGTAGTTGACAATAGTCACACTAAGGAAAAAAAAAAAAAGAAAAACCCCTAAGTAGAAAGAACAATCAATTACAATTTCTCTGTGTAGATGTACTAACCCCTTTTCTCATGAATCAGCATTAGCAATTTTAACCATGAATCTTCAAAGCTGTCAGATGGGACTTTAATGTCATTTACTCCTGCTGTCCTGTCACAGTCTTGCCAGTGCACCAGTGGTTATCTCACTCTTTGAATAAGTCATGGTCATGAATTAGCGATATGTACTGTGGCAGGAGAAGATTTAGCCTTTTTCCAGGGAAAAGGAAAGGAAAAAAGGGTTAAAACTTCTCCCTGTGGCACAAATTCTTGCTATCTTGGTAAGAATGGCACACCATGAAGACAATAATGCAGTTCTTGATGGATGTGTGTGAGAAATGGCTTGGTGACCAGGAGTTGGTCTAGCCTGTTGGCCGAGTCTAGGCTTGAGGAAGCATAACTCCCACCCATCCTATGACCTGCACAGGAAGAAGCACACCAGGCATAACCTCCAATTCATACCAGTTCTGTTGTACCTGCTGGGGGCAGTTATTAGCATGTGACAGCAAAAACTCTGTCCTGAAGGCGACTGGTCCTTTGTTGGTCTCCAGAGATATGGCTCAACCATTTGGATCAGGGAAAGACAATTGTTTCTCTCTCTCTGCCTTGGAGAAGAGATTAAAAACTTCCTTGTGTAATCCAAGAAGAAGTTGTAAAGTCCAGTTAACCTTAATGATATATCTGAATGTAAGGATGCCAAAGGAAGCTCTTAGCAAAGCAGCATCTTCATCTTCAGTCCCTGTGTTACGTCTACTCCAAAGGGCCAAGGTAAATAATTTCAGCAAAGTTCGGTTGGATGCTGAGAGCTGTAAGGAATGAGAAGCCTGCCAAATGTGTGAGACTCCTTCTCAGAGACCAACACTTGGCAGGTGTTTTCAAACTGTACTCCCTAGACTATCTGTGTGGAGTAACCGCAGGTAGTCCAGGGAGTTGTTTTCACTCTCCCAGTGCACAGCTGAAACAAGGGGGCGGTCCTGCTTCCTAAGAAAGTTTTAATTGTCAGTCTTCAAGCACAGTTCCTTTGTATTCCTGCCAGAACTCTCATGTATGCCTGTGCTTGCTTGGGTTGCTGCATAGGAAATGAAGGATGTTAATGAGTCTCTTCTTTTGTCAGGTGTTGGTTTGCTATACTATCAATTGTGATCAAATTTAGCAATGACATAGAAAGAGGAGGTTTGTAAGCATGCTGCACAGTGACCTGAAGGCAGTAAAGAATCAGAGGCTACTGGCAGTAGTGGGGAAGTGAAACGATGCTAACAAATACAGAAATCTAAACTCTAGGAGAGAAAACTGAGAGTTTGGGTGCACAACGGGATACATAAGCAGCTGTAAGAACTGTGGTAATATTATATTGAAATGTTGTTATTTGCTTCATTTTAATCTCTTTTGTTTCACCAAACCCATGTACTTCAAAAGAGGACAGAAAACGGACAGACCACAGTCAAGTATTGTTTTTGCAACAATACTTCTATCTGAAGAGATAGAAACACCATGACAAAGTTTAAGGGTCAAGTTCTAGCTACTCTGTCAAATGAAAGCACAAGATATATGGTGGCATAAATAGATTGATACCTTTATCTGAAATTAAATCCATACCATCAGCGTGCTGCAAATAATATGCTATGATTTTCCTTTGGTGAACCAAAACTTCCAGGTCCCAAATCTACTGCAACAACTTCCTTCCTGGTGAGTTTCCAGGACTTTGTAGAGTTGCTGCTGGGTGTCAGATTTAGCTGATTTCAGCTTTCATTCTGCTATACAACATATGCTTTCAACAGCAGCTGAAAAACAGAGATGAGTACATATTTTCCCCTCTTACATATTTTTGTCTTCACCAGAGCCTCATACACTAAAAAAAGAACACCAAGTCCTGCCATCTTTTGCTCACAAGACATTCACAGTTCTTTTCATTGGTCCCTTCATAGGACACTTTCTCAACTGTTCTCAGCCTATCCAGTAAGGTTTGGTCAGATTCATTTTACAGACTCCATTTTTACCATTTGTTTTCCCTTCTTTTTTTTCTTGCTCCCTTAATTTACAACTTGTCATTTCATTTTTTTTTCCTGTGTCTCATCAATTTAAAGAGAAAATGCAGAAGTTCTATATAACATTTTCTCAGTGGAGGAGATTTTATCAAGCTGTTCCCTATTCTTATCAAGATAATGTTTTTTTTTCAAGGTTCTGGTTCTGCCAGCTGTTTTTTGGTAGATGGTAGTCTAAGAAAACTTGGAAATGCTGTTGGGTTTACTTAATGTTAGATTCAGTGCTTTTTTAGTTGTATCTATGCTCAAGAATTCTTAATGTTTGACAGGAGATAAAGGGTATTTCCTGATGAATAATCAGACAACATAGCTTAAGGTATTCCAGAATAATTTACAGCTAGACTCTAATCATTTTTGGAAAGGTTTAATACAAAAATTGAATGTATGCTGGTCAAAAATTGTATAATTCAACTAATTACAACCAGGATCTGTTAACAAATACTATAGAACAGCACATTCTCTATGACACATTTCTTCTCCTTTCTGTCACCAATTCTTTTTTCTTTTCTTACAAACATCTGGAAGTTCTTATAGCTGTAAGGTATTAGACCTTCGGAGGTAGAACCTCTGTTGATCCCATTTTAACCTTTCTTGATTCCTACACTGGAGTGGAGAGCAGTTTCACCTCTGAGGTCAGCTACCAAAGGGATATAGTCAATAAAAGAACTGCAGGCACAGAGCTGGCATGTTTCAGCATGCAACTTTAAGGTCCTTGGCTTTCTGAACCCATAATTCAGTGCTTATAAGTCCTCTATGCAAAATAGGGGTTGGGGAAAAGGGGTGTTAGCTTTTGTGGAAGAGCAATACTTAACAATGTATGAAAGAGTCACATAGATGTTGTTGCTGAACACAAGACAGGAGATGACTAACATAGTGTTTGGGATATGGAGAGATGACAGAACTGTTCTGCTCTCAACATTAATTGTGTGTATTATCTGAACTCCTCTTTGGTAGCAGCTTGGGGTACATGCTCATCCAGGGAATGGCAACCACTGAGGAGGCTGTCTTTCTCAGATAAGCGTTATTTAGACTTCAGTTTTTTCAAGTAACGTCAAAAGCCTGATCCTGACTAACTCTGATCTGACACCACCCAAATCCTCCATTAGTTAGGCAGATGTATTTCTCTGTTCAGCCATCAAATTCTTACTGTGAAAATAGCTTTCCTTATTACCTCAGCTATTTTCTCTTCTGTTGCCTGGGTAGCTCTTATTACTCTGTTTCCCTGCTGCATTGACATTAGCAATTGACTGAAATGTGTCAATCAGAGGTGGTGCGTCTTATGTACTGTTATTTTTTAAAAACATGAGTACAATGTAAAAAACTGCAGCTCAAGAACAGGAATAGAATTCACTTCAGTTCCACAAATTTCTACATGGTACTTAAAAGTAACAAACAAAATTAACACTGGGAGCTATTGTGCAAGTCACTCTCAATTCATCTTTATGTGCTTTGCTAACAAAACTAACAAAACAAAACAAGACAAAACAAAATCAAAACCAAAATCAAACCTCCACAACTTCCATCCCATCTTAGTGGAGACAATGAAGTCTCCCCAGAAATGCAGTTGCCAATCTACTGTCAGTCAGTGTGCCAATGGTAAAATTCCATTTCTTAATCCTCCTATCATCCAAGACCACGAGGTACTGAAGCAAGCCTGGCACAACATAAAATGGATTTCAACACCCAATTTTTGCATAGTCCAAAATTTTGTTTTACGTATTAATGGATAACTGCGAAACTGCAGACAGCCAGCTTCATTGACTCAATAACCTGCTGGAAAAATATCCCCCATGTGGATGACCATCTGCACCCACACAGCTGAGGCGTTAAATTATTTCGTCACCATCCCTGTCAAAATTTTAACTTCTTGACCTCCACAAAGAAATCCTGTGCCATCCCACCAAAAATCAGCCATCAATTTTTTCAAAACGCTACAGCTGAAGCATTGTGATAGCTAAAAATATCTCCTTAGACTGACAAATCTTCCTGCTTGTCCAGTATTTGCACTCCAAGTAAGCAGGGGAAGAAGAGGAGGGAAATCACTCAGAAAGATAACTTAGACCTCTACACTTTCATCCAGGGACTGTTTGCAAAGAAAGTTTCCCACCTGTTGTTCTCCATGCCAGCTACAGCTGATAGTATCACATTCGTTGATTTGCGTTCATACACTACCATCACTTTTCCTAACTTACTTGATTGTCTTTTCTCTCGATATGCATCTTTTATTTCCTCTCCCTGGGTTTTTGTGTTTTCTTCTCCTTTTTCTGAATATCCTCTCCAAAACAGAGATTCGGTTCATTGCCTGAGGTCAGACAGGCCATTACCTTGGGAATTACTTTTCGCTCAACAGTTTCTTTAAAGCAGCATATTCAAACTGGATCCAAATTTCACCACCTGCATAGTTTTAAACTGTTGATCTTTCTACTACTGTTCACAGTAAAACCTTTCACCATTTCACATCTTGCCTTTTTCAGTCCTCTCTTTTCTGATCTTAATGACTGCAAACATGTTCCTCAGCTCTAATATATTCAGTATCCTGCTATTTAGATTTTCTTGCTCATTATTAACTACATAAATGTCACCTTTTTAATCCCCCCTCAGATTCTCCTTCACCTGCTTAACATATAAAGCCTTACATGAACTTAAGGTTTGTCAAATTAGTTCTATCCTCCCTACTTTTTATAACTTATATAAAGTTGGCCTCTGATTTTACTTTGCCAGCAACTGAAGCCCTCACAGACCAATCAGTCTCCTCCTTAAATGCTTCAGGGCTTTCTCCTACAAAACTTTCTCCTACAAAACTTTCTTAGGTAACAAAGGAAGCAGACAGGTTATTAAATTCTTTCCCT
>NW_010202450.1:85832-90228 GCF_000695765.1 Mesitornis unicolor
CTCTAAAATTAGTTTTAAATCTAAATTTGTAGTCCTGGTGCCTAATAAATCTGATGAACATCACTGATGAATTTTTCATCTTCCTTTAAATACTTCTTCACTTCATTGAAGTCCCTTGCTTTTGCCATTCTTTATCCAGCTTCCGACTCCAATTAGAAGATCTCAAATGATGCCTGCCAACTGTGGTTTATCATAGTCATTCCTCTGTGTGTTAGCTCATCTGTATGTTTTGTTTATTTGGTGTCTCTTGGGGCATCAGTCCTCTGGAACCTTTTTATTTATATATCTGCAGTACCAATTACCAACAAGAGCATTAACATTATTTATTTTTTTATCATAGTAACACAGGTAAGAGTGATCAACAGGTCAATAGTGATCACCTTGGTTCTTATAATCAGTGGAGAAAACTGACATCTTCAAAGGCATTTTTGTCATTGAAATAAGATGGCTGAAGTGAAGTGAAATTATATTTACATCAGGACAGTTCATTTCTGTAAGGATGAACCTATTATTTGTATTATGACAAATTAAAAAAGTAGCAAGTTTTTGTTTTATTCCATTACCCTACATTTTCATCTACTTACATCTTTATAGGTAGTTGTTTTTTTCATTTTAAGCATTAAATTTTGCAATACTTGGTCTCCATACAATACTGATTTCTCAAAAAGCTTCAGTTAAAAAAAACAAAACACCAAAAAAACCCAAAACAAAACAACAGTCTTGCAATCATTTTTATTAGATCTGTAGCCAAAATGCTATTTGTATTTCTCTTAGGTCACTGATATCTACATTTAAAAAAGGGTTTTTTTAATGAACAATTGTCATTATTTATAAAAAAAATGAGTTTGTAGGTACTTCTACAGAATATAGAAGTTTGATCTTAATATTTACAAGTTTCTTTATAGAATTCTTAATCCTTACCAGTGAGTGCTACATAACTGAGAAGTGCTTAGAGGAGCTCTCACAGACAGAGGTAGGAGTAGAAATCAGTTCTAGACAACAGTTTTACAAGGTGTTCTCTTAGATCATGTTGTTTCTAGGAAGACTTACTCAGTTTGACTTGTCCAGTGTTTGAAAATACAGCCAGAAGTATGCATCTCAAACAGTACATGAATAGGGTCAACACCATAGGCTTTATGCTCTTGCAAACAACAAATCCTCCCAAACCAACATGAAATGTCATGTAACTTTGACCCAACCAACAGATGAGCAGAGCTTTGAACAAGCCTATCCAGAACTAGGACAAGACTAATAGGAACAAATACACAAGTTCCACAGTATCGTATCTATTGCCCCAAAATTTATGGAAAGATAAATACCTGCAGGAGCTCAGGCAGTTCTATTCAGTTCCAAAACATTTGGAGCTACCCGGCTGTGGAATCTGCTTGTGCGCTTTAGCTTTGTCACAAATTGCCTACCATGCCTATAGCTACATATGATGCGCCATTATCATCAGTCTGAATTCTGAATTGTTTCCTTGGCCACCTAAAGCAGACTATTGTTTCTGTTCCCTAATTACATTAAGTTGCATACTCCTAATTTCCCCAAACAAATTTAGTTGCACAATTAAACTAATTTTGTTTCATGATTAAATGTATCTTGGCTGTGAGCCTGAAATTCACTTTCCATGAACACTTGAAAGAACAGAACTTAACTTGCATGAATTTTCATTAAAAGGCTGTGTAGAGAGATTGGAACATAAGCAAAAAGGAATTTTATGCAAACCTTTCAGAGATGTTTCGGAGAAGCATTTCTATTTGCCCTACTTGATTGTTAATATGTATTTCTCAGTGTGTTTCTCAAGATTTTTTGTAGTTGTTGCATTTATATGACTTAATACACAAACAACAGCTACAATAACAATGTGTGAAATGCATTAGCTACAATAGAGCATGAACTATATATATTATGTGCAAAAAAGCATATTAAATGTTTTGATTTACAGTCAAGCACTTAGATTAGAAAGCGGCAGATTGAAAGTGATGTAAATGAAACTTTATCCTACTTGGTTCTCTGAACATGTATCGGGACAGTTTTTCATTCTGTGATCATATACATTGCTCCCACCACAAATGTATTAAGGTCTGTGAGCTGGGATCTCAGATTCAGCAGTGCTATTCTCATGAGTTTATGAAAGTGTATGCAATTCCACTTCTCATATAAAGGTTTTGTGTAAATATGCCATGTTTCAAATAATAATCTGTAATGATTTTATTTAAAAAAAAAATCCTGCAGATTGAGAGCTTTTTTTGTGTGTTGTGGTATGTTTCAGGTGACAGATTCTGCACTCTTGTTTGTTGTAGCTCAGAACTACGGGGTTGGGCATCAGCCACAAGAAAGTCTTGAAGACTGCATGAAGAGAAGATGACATGTTTATGCAAAGAAGTATTTTCATCATGAGTTATAAATCACTTTATAGATAAATAATTATTATTACTTTGTTATTGTAGTAAAAATCTATAATGGTTACTGACAAGATCTACTGACACCACCTCTGACTCCTCCAACGCTTCCATCAGTGCTGCCTCCATACAATCCTAAACATCCACTGGACTGACTATGTGACTAATGTCACTGTCCTTGATCAGGCAGGGGTCACCAGTAATGAGGCCATGCTCCTGAGGATGCAGCTGCGCTGGGCAGGGCACGTCTCCAGGATGGAGGATCACCGCCTCCCTAAGACTGTACTCTATGGTGAACTCGCCATGGGCTGCCGCAACAGAGGAGCCCCAAAGAGGAGATACAAGGACTGCCTGAAACAGTACCTCTTTTGGCCATATTGACTACCATCAGTGGTCCACAGTGGCCTCCAATGGGGAGACATGGAGACAAACCATTTATGACGCTGCTGCCTCCTTTGAGAACGCACGTAGAATCAGTCTCGAGGAGAAAAGACAACACAGAAAGAACCACGCCTTGCCAATACCACCTAAGGACACTTTCCACTGTGCCTTTTAAAACCGGACTTGCCTATCCCACATCAGCCTTTTTAGTCATCGGCACATTTGCAGCAAGCGTGGGTAGCGTCTTTCCCTTATCTTCGTTCGCGAAGCCTAGCCATGATGATTATTAATGTTCTTATAGGATATTATTATTAATTTTCCCCGTGCTGCAATAGACTGGACAAGACAAGGCCAGCAACTTTTCAAGGGCCAGAGTCACATACTTCCACAGCCATTCAGTACCTGAACCTGTCTTTACAGGCAGATGATTTGAAGACACTGTGTGCTGACTAACTTCATATGAAGGAAGCTTTATGATCAGGGTATGATGTTTACATTGTAAAAAAATCTCTACTCTCACAGGAATCTTTCCTGAGGCTTGATGAAATTTCACAGCCAAAAGTTTCCAAAAAGAGCTGTTGCTGACTTTTATGTGAAGAGTTGATTTTCACTTTGTAGTACATCCATGTATCCGCTTGGGGATCCAAACATGGAAGCATCCCAACATCACTTCTGAAAAAAATCAGTCTTATGTTCCCATCTGCAAAATATAGCAAAAGTGACTTCCAAATGTCTCACAGTTATGATTCCTACATCAAAATAACCCATATATTTTAAAGTAAAAATAATAACGGAGAATACAAAGTTTTGCTAATTAATTTATCTGTTATACCCTGACCTTCTGGTTAATATACATATATTCTTAAAGTCTTTCTAGAAGATACAGTTCCATAAGAATGAAAAAAAAATGCAACGAGTAAATGAATAGTGCAACACAGATATGGCATGGGAAATGCAAAGCATACAGTGAGGTGTAGAGTATTTGGTTAGTTATTATGTGGATAAAACACAAAAAATAAGTGCAAAAAGTGAAAACAAACACCTAACATCAAAAGTAAAGGGTTTTTAAGAATGCTATTAAGAAATAAGAGAATTGAGCTAATAACAGAGACTCTGCTTTAAGAAGAATTTTGTTCACCTGCCAGTAAGAACATATACACAAAACCATGTTCATTATCAGAAAAATGTTACCCAGACTTTTTTTAATTTTTTTATCTCTACTCCCTCTCACACCCAAGATCTACTTCATACTTGATTTCCAAATAGCTTAACCCTAGCTAGAGTTATCTAAGCAGCTTCTAATTGTTGCTTATACATACTAAAGTACTACTCATATTCTTATATTATTCTCTCTGTAATGTTTATCATAGCATAAGATGGTGCTGTTACAATAGCAATTACTACTCTTTGGTAAAATAAAACAATTAAAACATAAGTCTGCAGGTCACAGTGAAACTTCATGCATTGATAATATTGTTGCCTGCCTCTCTAAAATCTTACCCAAGCATAAAAAACCCAGGAAATATATTGCTGAGATGTCTACAAGGCCTCTAAGTACACTGATTTTATATATATAAAAATAAATACATAAATATTTCTTTATACAAATATAT
>NW_010202450.1:90261-101209 GCF_000695765.1 Mesitornis unicolor
AAGAGAAGTAGCAGGGTATATATTCAGAGCCAGCAAAAGGTAAATGTTCTGAAAGAAATGCACACAATACATGATTTTAAGCACAACGAATACTGTTTACATCCTGAAGGCTTAAGAGGCATCTTGCCTATGAAAGCAAACATCTTTTGGAGTCACTGCTTCAGCAATGTGATCCTTTAAATGACATGAGCTTGTGCCTAGAAGTCTAATCTAAAGCCAATGAAGTCAATGTGAGTTTTCCAGCTGTCTTAAACCAGCTTAAAAGCACAATCATAAGCCACAATAAAGTTGATAGTCTAACAGAAAAGGAAATTTAAAAATAATACATTTGTTACAGTGACACCGGTGTATCAATGGACCAACCCACCGTACAGAGAAGACAAATCCTATTAAACTTGGTGGATGAGTTAAAGGAGATCAGTTTATGTTTCCTCCCTGAATCCAAATTATTCTCACAGCTGGAGAAGAATCAGTGGCTGATAATGGCCTAACAACCTCTAGCACTAACAAATATAACCTCAGGTGTAGTGATAAGAATATATAATTCTGCATTCCCTGAACTCATCTGTGTCTCACGGGGAGTGCTGACGCAGTGGGAGTTCAGTGCCACCTTGAACAATAAAAAGCTTTAAAATTTAGAAGAGATTCAATATGTGCTGGGTCACACAACAATATTTATGGAGATTTAAAATGCATTTTACATTACTGAGGAGGAAAATCTTACAAAGAGAAAACAGTTATTTCAAAATTTAATGTGCATGTCACATGTTGGGAATAAAAATTATGCATTTGATTTCTTAATTTGTCCATGTTATTACCTATTATGAAACTATATCGCTGATCAAAAGAATGTGAATAAATAAACTTTTTCCTTTCTGAGGAGGAATAATTCTGTGACTCTTGAGTCAACAGCAGAACTTTTAGCTGACTTCAGAAGAACATGGGCTAGGGTCTTGCATGGATGCATTCAGTACACGCCCGCAGGATATCACAGGCCATCTTCCAAGTTAACATCTGCTAGCAGATGACAATTGTATCAAATTCATAACCAAATATCTCATTAGGAGGCAACAGAGAGAAGAACAATTATCTTTTCTTATTTAGAAGCAATAGTTCTTTAAGTTGTACATATTTAGTTATTTTTAATTAAAATCCATTACAGTTTAAAGGCATACCCAGTGCTTCCCTAGGGATACCAATCACAACTGTGATCTACAGCCTAGATAGGAAACAGTAAGATGGAGAATAGCCCTTTCATTTTAAACAGTCCCTCATATATAAATTATTTGCCCCCACAGAGCAATTAGAACAGCAGCTGAATATTTATCTTTCCAGCCTAAGCAGGATGGCAGGAAGCAGACAAGGCAAAAATTTATTTCTGTTTTGTTAATAACATCCTTATTTAAATCCTGAGACGCTATTACATCTCAAAAAATACTTTTTCTAATCTTAAAAAAACTAAAATGATCTCTTCAGAGTACATAAATCCTCCAAGGCAGAGTTAAGCTGTGGGAAGCGATTCCCTTAGGAGTTGTGGGCTAGGACTCAAAAATTCCTTGCACAGGGAATGCTGCAGCCCTCTGGTGCAATAACTAGATACAGGATGACACAGACACAGTGGCTGAAATCATGGCAGCTGCAGAGAGGCTGTAAAGATGATACCTGCCTGCCCCTGGGCAGCTGGACATTAGACATGTGCTGCAAGAAACCTCATCATTCCAGCTGTGCCGTGTTTGCACAAATGTGGCTTCTGGAATGCATACCCTTACCAACTTTCCCATGACTGGTCTTAAACATGGGATGAAAAGCCTTACAAGGTCTGCTGAACTGCCATTTGGCTGTTACTTTTGAACATCGAGCATGAATAAATGAATGAATGAAAGGCAGACCTCAAGCCCCAAAATAAATTGGGATAGAATCTCTTTCCATAGTGATCTTTCTAATTTTAACCTTGGCAATGCTTATTCTCAGCAATAAGTTAAAGAAAACTGCCTGAAGGAAGAAGTGAATGACCAGCAGGTCACCTTTCATTTGCTCGAACTGCAAGCCTGATACAAAACACTTCCCCTTGATTTCAATTCTTTGGGAATGATACTTGATTAGGCAATTTTAGGATTTCTAGTCCTTAATTCTCACTGTCACCAATAAGCTTCATCTGCATGAGCAAGTTTAAGGACCTCAAGATCTAAGCCTTTGTGCAGCCACTGAGATGTATGAACACAGACATGTTCACAGACCTGGGTAGTTCCTATTGAGGGATTTATGTCAACCTCTCTAGTAAGGGCAGTATAATCTGTATTGCTCATTTGAAGAAGTAAGCTCCCTTTAACAGCATTTTCTTCACTCTTAGTTGCACTGCTGGTTCCTGTGTGTGAGAGGAACTTGCATTCCCAGGCTGTCCATCTGCAGATGACATTAGCTCCAAGGGGTGCAGCACTCCAAAGAAAGCAGAGAACTGTAATTCCTAAAGAAATTCTCTGAAGCTTACCTGGCTGTTAATCAAATGGAGTAGGATTCTCTAGCACCATGTACTGGAAGAATTTCTATCTCAGTAACTTTAATTTTGACATAAGCCACAGAAAAAGATGCATTCTGTCTCTGGGTGGAAATCCTCTGTGACACCACTAGACATGCTGCAAAAACATGCTGAATAACAACTAAATTCAGCTTAAGAGCAAAAGATAATTGGCATGATCATTTCCACAGACATGCTGAAAAAGAAAGACCATTTGCACCCATTCATGCTACTGTGTACAGCTTAGTTTTTACATGAGAAATCAAGATAATACTTTAAGGAGGCAATTACTGAAGCATTTCACATACAGTAACCTGCATATAAAAAGCATTAGTATTATAGATTATGCCCAGCTCTGCTTTTACATGACAGTGATTATTTTCCCTGGGCTTCTTATTCTGGAATACTATTACACCTTTTGGTTTATACCCTTTTACCTTGCACCCAAATACACATCTTTGAGGGATTACAACAAGGAAAGCTTTGCTTAATAGTGTCCCATTCCCAGTAACACTTAGTAGTTACACCTAATTAAGGGATCAATGAGATCAACACTTTGTTCTTGCACTTACATAAAAATTAGGGGTTTCCAGACAGTGCAATTAAATTTAAATTACTGTGTACAGTAAACCTTAGGTTCATGTTACAAACAGTACCAAAAAAAAACCCCAAAACCCAAAACCCTCAAGCAAGAACATAATAAATACAGATTTTATTTACACAGTATTTTACTGCAAGCAAATAAATTATATAGGGAACAATACAAAGACTTCTAAGCACAGTGAGCACTTTCTACTGTTTTATCAGCAATAAGATTCTCAAAGTTAAAAGTTCCTGTCCAGATTGGGTGGATCTCTGAGCTGGAGGGAAGCTGGGATGGGGACAGCTCTGGTGATTCACACATGTCACAGGAGCAGGGATATTTAGGTACCTTGGTGTAACTTCTGGAGCTCACAGGTGCAGTTACTGTAAAATTCCTATCTGTAAGCTTCTTCACAAAAGTAGGACATGCAGCCTAATCACCATTAACAATAAGCAGTAATGATAAATAATACCTCCATCCCGCACGAAGCTAACACTGATAAGAGACACTCATTTATAATAGTGGTCTGGCTAGATACTTCAGGTCAGCTGGCAGGCAAATTATTATAAATTCCAAAGAGGAACTAGCAATTCTTCCATTCCATTTAGCCTATAAGCATGGTAATTGGAGTTATTAATATTACTTGCTTTTCAACCCTGTTGACCAATGCATTCTCAAACCTTGTTGCTGAAGGGGGATATTACTATACCATGGAGGACTTTTGGTGGAATCAATAATATGACAAAATTAGCATTACAAAGCAAGATAACATAGAAAAAATAAGAGTTTCAGAAACTCAATTCCGAACTTCTCAGACACATTACACTTTTGCTGACAAGAAATACAATTAGCTAGAGATTATTCTTTCAAACATTGTGCCGATTAACAAATTAAAACTCATTAATAGATGTCTAGCATACCTTCAAAAAAATCCTATGTTTAAATGGCTCAATAAGATTTGAACTTTAGCCACCAAAAAGGGTTTTATCCTACCCATTCAAATGGGTAAGAGTTAAAGTGGAAAAGATTTTCTGAATGAAGCTCTGAATATTCGGTGACTATGTGCATAATTAATTGAATGAACAGAAGTGGTTTTTTTCCCATTTTCTATACATAAAGCTCAAACTTGCTTTAGACTGATTGTTCACAAAGCAGAATCTGGAAACCACACCTGGCTGATGCAACCATGGTTAAGTAGTCTTTGGTTAGTAGGATAACCATGTTGGAAAAGCACAACTTACACTTGTATGAGTTTAGATGTTGGTAAGAGTGATGCACAGAAGTCCATGAAGGACACAGAGACTTAAAGGTACAATTAATTTAAAAAATGTGAAGTCCACTACCTGGGAGTTTATGGAAGTATTAAGAATCAAGTAGGTCAGAAAAAGACTAAAGCCAATACATACTGTGGCTGCAGCAATTATTTCTCTACACATTTTATGTTGCACCAGCATTTTTAATTTGTTTTCTCAGTTTTTTCATTACAGGGTGTTCTGTGGTGAGTTTTTTTCCTTATGATTTCATACACAAAAGTTAGATCAAAAATGACTATGTTGTTTTTGTTTCATATCTTTTATTATTTTTATATAACCCTGTTTGAGAACACTCTGATTTCTGCATAAGTTCACAAAATAGCAACTTGTTGTACTGAAATGAGATACTCTTGATCTGAAATAAGAATATTAATCCTCAGCCTTGCATCAAACAATGACAAGTTTGAAGCAGATTTCCTTCCTTCAGCTCCATTATGAGAGTAAGAAACGTGCTTTTGCTCATTAACTTGAATAATATATCAAACAGAAATGCCTTTAATTGTTTATTTTGTTGGCTGGGAGAGAGGCTGTGCAATTCTGAAAAAAAGAACAAACACCAAAACAACAAATAAACAAAGAAAGAACACCAAGAAGTCATTTAAGCTTCCTTTTTTCTTCGCTTTTTCTTTCCTCTGCTTTATTATTATCCCCACACCAAGACTTTCTCCCCTACAATTTTAGAGAAACATCTCTTACTCCACTCTCCTCAGAACTATTTAGACATTTAAGAGACAAAAACTAGCTACTATAATAGCACCTATTTAAATTTTGATTGGGATACCTTCTTTCACAAGCAGTAAAAGAATCGCAAGCAATTCCATTACACTGATAAAACAACCTACAGAACAAAAGTCCAAAAATACAGAAAATGTAATACCATGGGGGACATAAGTCCACCTACTCAGGAGTCTCAAATCCAATGGAGATCTAAAAACCTTCACACACCAGCAGACAGGAAAAATTAGCTGAAAAAAACAGCTGTAAAAAAATCCGTATTTCTTCCTTCTAGTTACAACAGAGGGAACAGTTCAGGCCCTAAGGGATATTTCCCAAGCCGTAGACAAAATCTCTAATTGAGGCTATAACAAAAAATTTATCTTTTGACTTCCATTTACACTCACAACCACTAGCTAATAGCCCTGTATTTTACTGTAAAGCCTCAACTTTTTCTACATTTTGTTTTCAATTGGATTAACAAACAGACATCAAAAAAAAGGGAAAGATTTCAAAAGGATTACAAAATCCACTTTCAGTCTCTTACAAAGTGGTTCCTGAACTACTTTCAGTCAGACAGCAATGGGCATGAAATATTTTCAGGGCATAGTACAGCTAATATTCCTAAACTATTCCTGAGAGAGGCAAAACCCAGAGGTCAAATTCTTCTGTAAGATAAAAGTGTGAAACTCTCACTGAAACATATGTGAATAGCCTGTATATAAATCTGTCTGAGGATAGAATCTGAAGAATTTCCAAGACAAAATTGTTGGCATAAGCACAAGAAAACCAGTTCTTTAGATGGAGATCCTTTTTAGCACATCTTTTTTCTTTCCTCTGAAGTAAGACTGAGCATTGATGGGGAGAACAAGCTAAGTAAAAAAGAAATGCTGTATGTTTCAATACATACATGCTGTTTTGTGACAGCAAAGAAGATTAGAGATGACTATACTTTGCATCACACAAAAAATATTTTTTTTTAAAACTCAGCATTTACCAGATTCATTGAATTTTCCTCAAAGAACCAAGCCTTGTTTCTTGGCTCTTTCTCTTCTCTTAGAGACCATTGTTGCTGAGTAAGAACACCTGATAAAATGCCCTAGAGAAGCTTTACAACTCAACTGGCACTTACACAGCAGATAAGTCTTACTGATACCAGAGTAATCTTTCCACAAGGATGAACAGCTCTTGAACAATTTCTCCAGGGAACATTATTAGACAGAAACAGACTTTCTCCATCTTCTGCCATGATATTCAGCCCATATTACATATATTGTGTAAGTATACATAATGGCTAATACACTGATTTTTTTTTATGTTTTAATATCAGCAAATAATATAAACTGATCATTTCTAATGGTGTAAAAGTATATGATGGAATGTGTCTGTATGCCTGAGATCCCCACCCGATCATCACAGAAAAACAGCTGAAGTACTTTGATGTTTTACATGGCTTTTTTTTTTTCACCTTTTTAATTCATTAGTTTCTAACTGCATCAGAGAACAATTCCCCTTACTATATTATCCAGCACGAAGCAAGGTTTTTTATTAAATTTGGCTATGATTCTGCCAATCTTTAATTTGAAAAGTTTTAGCCAAAAACAGTTTGTCCAGTTCCTAAATTGTGGGTACCTGTTCACAGTGGTTATTGACCTACATTCTCATCATGAGCTTATAAATGTAAGTATCTGGTCCAAACTACTCATCTCTGCTTCCTTAATCACCACTGATAGACAGTCCAGCACCTACAGAGGGTTCTAAGTTTCTGCTTGGAATAGGATGAATCATCTGATCATTGTGTTGACATGAACTTAGACTAAACGCCTAAGTTTTAGATTGTTATAGTCACATTGAATTAATCCTTTTCTTAGTGCTCAGCTCCATGCATGATATTAGCAAAAGCAATCAAATACACACTATATACAGAGCAATTTCTTCTTTTGTGAGCATATCTGTGTTCATGAACAATTATTAGTTACACTTTTTTACAGAGTCTGTATGAAAAGAGAAAGAGTATTAATATGCTTTTACAGGTTGGAGATCTAAGGGGAAAATGGTCAAAATGATACAACAAGCTCACTCGAGAGATTTAGACCCTGATATATTTTTTTAACCATTTTCCCCCCAAGTGTTCAAAACCAGATAGCATTAGAACAGTCAATTTTACTTCAGTTTCTAGAAGTAACAATTCCACATTTCCACAAATCTGGCCTCAGAGTCCTGCGCAGGTATCCACAGAGTGTGTGAAAGCCAGATTTTTTTTTCAACTGGAATGATTACATGTCTCTCTTCATGTAAGTCTCTGGCAGAGGCAGAGACATTCACATTCTCTGGCTGTAAGACTGTGCTTGCTTTCCTCTGCATCCCCCTGCCCTATTTACTGCAATATGTAAGGCACAGAAATCTGTCTTACCCTCAGAGAAGACATCTTCAGTAGTCAGTGAGGTATGAGTCACATGGTTCTGCTGTCTTGCCTCTCCTGTGTCTGACCTTGTCATTAAAGGATGCAGCATCATAGTTATGGAAAAAAGACAAAACTAGGAGCAAGTGCACATATTTAGACTTGACAGTTTCTAGTGTCTTTATTTCTGACTTTACAGTCTCAATGCTCTTTTCACACAGGTTTTTAAGGATGTTAATAATGAAACATCTGCTGTTTTAACCTATATTAGCACTAATACTTAGACCACCATCAGGATTTGGACTTCTGGAATCACAATATAGACTTCTCCAATTGAGCTAACAGCAAAAGTGCTGGTGATAGCAGATTGAGTAGATTGATTAACCATTAAAACAATTATATGATGCACTCACTGTAACCAATGAGTTTCAGGCCTGTTCACTGACCACAGGATATATAAAGGTTAGCATGTTTGGTTTCCATGGCAGATTCTGGATAGGGAATATTCTAAAATTGCTTTTTCTGGTTATTTTTCCCCAGAATCCTGCCTCTGCTCTTTCCATCTGTTAGACCTCTGCCTTCCGCCTCCACATCATCAGCTGTAGTCTCCACTTCTACTCACACCAAGGCCTCTTGTGTCCTTCCTATATCTCCTCCTCTTCCTCCCCAGTCCTGCACTCCACATAATCCCTCCTCCTTGCACCTTTGCCTTCCCATCCTGCCTTGCAGCCAGAAGAGGGAGAACTGAAGGAAAAGGCAAGACCAGCAAAACTCTCCGTGGAGTTACTCAAAACCTGAGTGGACATAGTCCTGGGTAACCTCCTTTAGCTGACCTTGCTTGAGCAGGTACTTGGACTAGGTGGTCTGGAGAGGTCCTTTCCAACCTAAACAACCTTCTAATTCTATGATCTGTCCAACAACAAAGCTCAGCAAAGGTGTCACTCATGATGCCTTTTGACTTCAATACTATAACTTCATCTCACACAGGGATATTTTTGCATGAAAATTTGAAGGGAATCAGAGAAGACATTTATGATTTGCAAATATTTGGAGTATAGTGTATTTCTGACTTCTTTAAAAGTGCCAGAATTCTACAGTTGTCTTGAATTTGATACATCTGAGGATTCTAACTCTTCTTAAAAAGCAAAATACAGACAAAAATGAAAAGTAAATTGATATCAAAATTAAAAGCTATTCAACATTTTTGTGTGATACAGTTGTTAGTGAATCCGACAATTAAATATTTAACTACTAGTCAGCAAATAAACACTGCCAGCCGGTCTGTAAGAGACTATTTTAGTACTGTAAATTCTGAGATTAGTTGATTCAATGCCTGCCAACCTGAGATTAACCGTTTACCTATTAGGAAGCTGACAATTAACTTTTTAAATGACAGTGAAAGAGAGAGCAGTAAGTAAATAATGCAGATACAGAGGGAATGGTTAGAGACAAGAGTTTCCATGTAATACAAGTTGTTGATATTCTGACACACACCCCAGCAAAACATAAGCAGCTCCCTGAAAGTCAGTGGACTCACATAGATGTAAAACTGGTAGGAAACCCCAAACAGAACAATCAGTTTAAAAATTTCTAAAGCAAAATAAAGAAAAGGAAAAGAAATGTGACAAGTCAGAGAATGAACGGGTCTCAGAAAAGAGTTTGAAAGTCAAGTGTATAGAAGTTTAACTTATGTCTGTTCTGAAGGAAAAGAAGACAGCAAATATGACACCATTTTTTAAAAATTACTCCAGAAACTACAGAACAATACGTTTCATTGCCCAGGTGGGCAAATTGGTAGAAACTTTAGTAGGAAACAGTGGTTGAAAGGGTAAATAAACTATGTTACACTTCATAAAGAAGTCATGATTCCCGAAACTATTGAAAAAGTCCGTGAGTAGAGCCTTGTTGACAGAGCATTCTTGAGGGTTTTTTTAAGGTCACTTACCAAATGATTTTTAAGAAACTAAGCTGGTCTGAATTAAAAGCTGAGGTCCTCTCATTGATAAATAGTTAGTTGTGGGAGAGTAAACAAAGACTGGAAATAAGTGTTCAGTCTCAGAAGTTCATCAGGTGGACCAGTCAAAGGTTTGCCAATTATGAACATGGACCTGTACTGAGATACACATTGTTAAATTTATATGAGTGAGGTGAAAAGCAGTAGAACAAAGAAAGAAAGGAGGAAAAATAAGTTCAGTGAAGACGCAGGTACAGAACATCAAAATGTGAAATGGAAAATTCATTATATTGATTAACTGTGTTCTAAAATGTCAGATGAAATTAGATCTTAATACACATATTATGCACATAGGAAAAATATATCTAACTATACACAAGGAGAGAGTTTACACCAGTTCTTAGGTAATTGCTAGAAACATCTAAAGTTAAGATCTCAAAAAAGAGACCCTGAAGTTACTGTGCATATTTGTGTATGCCGTGCTCAGAGACTACCAGTAATATTGAGGATGAAACTGAAAACAACACAGAAAATGTTATTATGTTACTTCATAAACACATACTAAACCCACACATTGAATGCTTTGTGCAGTATTCAAAAAAGCTAGAGAATTGCAAAGATGATCAGAGGTACACAATTATTCCTATAGAGGAAAGCATACATGGCAGATTTTTCAGCTTATAAAATATGTAACTTTGTCTACACAGTCATTAACAGGATGAGTAAAGTGAATAAAAAATGATCATCCACTATTTATTATTACAGAAGTGCAAGGGGACATTTAGAGAAAATAGAACTGTTTCCCACAAAATGCACACTTCAGCCATGGAACTCATTGCCACAGTAAATCAAAGACTAAATGAGCACAAGAAATATAACCATGAATATCTTTGTACATTGGGCCATTGAAAACTATGGTCTGTATGACATATGTGTCTGATTCCCAAAAGCTGGAAGGATAGGTCAGAATCTCACTCGGTCCTCACTTCTGCTATCATCTCTTATATGTGTGGGCTGTTATTTTCTTGTAAAACATGTGCATAACACCTTTCCAACAGATTCCAGTCTCTTTTGTCTATGGCTTGTGTACCTGGTTGAGGGCAATGAGGGGATCATTGCCTTGCAACAACCACACAGAATCACAGTTTCTGGGGTGCCAAGGTATACATACATGTCTGCTTGAATGCACCCTGGAGAGGGGCTACTCGTACAGACATAATTGTCACAGGATGAAGAGCAAAGAGCTACAAGAGAGCTATACATATCCCAGAGGCCACAACATCTCTTCACCTCACTGGTAGTTCTATAAGCCTTGCTCTTTCACAAGAACTTGACATGTTTCTCTCCAAGAAACACACAACCCACAGGGCTACCATGCGTAGGGAAGCTGGGATATTTATTCTGCTTTGCTACTCATCTTTTGGTGAATCAGCAGTGTGCTGAAGGGAAGGGAAGGGAAGGGAAGGGA
>NW_010202451.1:0-214 GCF_000695765.1 Mesitornis unicolor
CTGAAGACTGTTGCTGGCTCTTGCCTTTTCTATTAAGCCAATTTGTAGCCTCACAAAGCTTTTGGCTCAGTAATTTCTTGCGGCCCTGGGAAGCGAAAGTTTGCAAAAAATTTTCTCTGGAATTGCCCACAGGCTCATTTCAATATGGCAAAAGTTCAACTCTAACTCACACCAGAAAGTGGCTAGGACTGAAAGCGTTTTCTGGAATTTTTCT